>NC_073255.2:181307727-181610757 GCF_029289425.2 Pan paniscus
TAACTCTCATGAGAGCTGATGGTTTTATAAAGGGAAGCTCCCCTGCACACACTCTCTTTGCCTGCCACCATTTAAGACGTGACTTTGTTCCTCCTTTGCCTTCTGCCAAGATTGTGAACCATGTGGTACCACGTGTCAATTAAACCTCTTTCATTTATAAATTACCCAGTCTCAGGTATGTCTTTATTAGCAGCGTGAGAATGAACTAATACAGTAAGTTGGTACCAGGAATGTGGTGTTGCTGTAAAGATACCCGAAAATGTGGAAGCAACTTTGGAACAGAGGTCGGAATAGTTTGGAGAGCTCAGAATTTGTGCTGGGGTAAACATCGCTCTTGCTATGCAAAGAAACTGGTGGCATTTTGCCCTTGCCCTAGAGATGAATACATCAACAGTGTATGATAACATAAAATTGGTTAAAAGGGACACAAAATGCTCATCAGTAGGATAAAGTAAGTCTTACATTAATAATAAATTGGAATGCTAACAAAGTTGTTCCAGGTATTACAATGAAATAGATATATCTGTTAAGTAATATGTAATCACTTCCAGTTTGTTTAAACATGTGTTTAACAAGTATCAAAATCCTCACAAAAAGTATCGAAAGTTCCTTACATAATAAGCACTATATAAAAACATAATTGAAACCCACTCCAATGGCAAAAGATCCTGAAGTACCAAGGTTAATACTCAGGATTTGAAGACTCATTAGTGCAGAGATAGAATAAATAAAAGAGAATGAACTGAATCTTTACCAAATTTTTAAATACTGATTTGGGAGTTTGACATTTATGATTTATGACTTCTAAAAGTAGAGCTAGCAGAAAAATTTCTACTTTGCTAAGATACACAGTTTATCAAGACTGCTAGGATACAGGTATTTTATCACCTAATCTTCCCTTCACTGGAAGTCAGAAACTTAAACACCACATGTGCCTAATAAAGAATAAAATACAAAATGCAAAATACAAAAATATCTTAGCCACAAATTTTTATTAAACTGGATGAATGAGAAAAGAAAGAATGCCTCCAATTACTGTGAAAGCCTCAGGATTCTACTTTGCTATGGTAGTTCACAGTTGCATTCTCATGGAAATATAAAGGATGTTATATTTCACTTTCTAAGAGTAGAACCTCACAACCATTTCTATCATCTAGAAAATGATATAAAAATCATTTGCTACAAGTAGACCCTCACAACCCCATTTAATGAAACATAAAGTAACGCAGCCATAGCCTTTAATACTGTTAAGTACAAAAATATTGCTTCTCTCTTCTTTTAAAAAAGTTTGCACATGCTTCCTGTTTATTTTCCCCTCATAGAAGAAGGAAGTGTTGCTTCTTTAAAACTAGAAAGCAGATATACCTAGGTTTTTTAATATACATTGAGAAGATCAATAGCTCACCTCTTCAAAAGAAGTTAAGAAATTATTAAAGCATGCGAACAATTCTGCAATCATTGGATAGAAAATCCTAGTTTTAGACAAAACAATTCTGCTATCATTGGATTAAAAAAATCCTAGTTTTAGACAAAACAATTTTGCTATCATTGGATAGAAAATCCTAGTTTTAGACTGAACAATTCTGCCATCATTGGATAAAATACTAGTTTTAGACTAATCTATAGCCAAAAAATGCACTTTTGCTTTGTTCTGTAAGACAAGATAAAAAGGGCACAAATGAAATGAAAGTTCTCGAGGCCTCTGCTAAAAACTCCCCATAAAAACTAGAAAGAGCATTCTGATTGTAATATTATAAAATATTCCTATTTCACTTCCAACTATAAAAATGGTATTTTATTTAACCAGCAAGAGTTTTAGAACACGGTATTTAGAGGCCTACTGAATGTTATAGTTGAATGCATACCGTCTCATGAAGGTCTTTGATTCAATAACAATTGAGATTAATACAATAAAAAGCAAGGAAAAACAAAACCAATAGACCTACCTAAATAATCAAAGCAAAGGAGAGACTGGCAAATTTAAGCATATGGACATGGATAAGCCATATGGATAACTGAAACCAATCAAATCAATTGGGTTAAATAAATATGGTTAAGTTGGCATATTTATATTTCTCAAGATCCTAAATTTGCTTTCAGTGAACACTCACATCCGTGCTCCTCTAAGTTTCAGTTTATATTTCTTTTTTTCTTCTAAGATGACAGACCCAGCCTATTTGCAAGCAGTTCCAAGATGATGCCCCTGTTTTTATTCCTGCAGTGTTTTACATGCTATTGAATGTAAACAAGGCACAATGCAATGAAGCACGATTTACTGCAACTGAAAACCCAGGAAAAAGACTGAAATTACTGAAGGCATCATTATAAACGAGATGTATAAAGTAACCATAAAGCAAAAAGTCCGGCTTGGATTTGTAACTAGCTATAATTAATAAGTTCAATAAATATTTGTCCAATGAGTGATCCAGGCTGGTAATGATACATACATTTTAAATATAGTATTATCATTCCTTTTTTAAAATAACCAAACATTGCTGGCAATGGAAAAAAAATCAGCTGTATCTTATCTGTCGCCTAAGGTCTCCTCTTCTGAACTCTCAAGAACAACTCTTATCACTGAGTAAATCACAGTACTTCTCCACAATACCTCAACGGAGAACAAGAGGGAGGGCATATTTTGGACACTTCAAGGTAAAAATCACACAACAATTTTCCTTTAGTGACAGAATCGTAATTTCAAAAACTGAGATATTCTGGATGATTCTCCACTAACTTCTACTATAACTTTGGAATGTGTTTTAAACACTCACCATTTATATCTAGATGAATTTAAATGTAAAGGTAAAAATTTCAAAATAAAATACTTCATAATATTAAATTCTTTCTTACATTATTTATGTTTTCTTGGAGAGGAGATAGCCACCATCACGGATACTTTTCCCCTTTTACTATCTAAGTTGTAGGGAAAGAAAAAGAGAGACAGATGAAGACTGGTAACTTTGAAAAGATACGACATTTGATGAGTATATCTTGGCTGATTTCACTGACCTAATTTATATACCATCCTTAGACAGTCTGAGGAATTTTTTTTCCACAAAGGACAAGCCAATGAGTCTATTCACTTCATAAAACTCAAATTTTTATATTTATATTTGCATTAACATGGCAGGAGTTGGGGGAAAATGTAGGTTGTTTTTCTAATGAAGATATTCAAAAGGAAGTCACATATTTTAAATATTTTTATTAAAGGTCTATATATATGTTGCCACGTTAAAAACTCAAAATATAAAAACAAAAAAATAACAGTATGCATGGCAGCAACCCTTCTTTTATAAAAATATACAAATCTTTGTCTAAAAGCTACTGTGCCCCACATCTAAAACCTCCTTTCCCTCAGTGATCATACCCAGTGATCATACCTAGTACTGAAAGAGTTTTACTAACTCTTTAAATTACAGTTGCCAATGGTGGCAACTGTAATCTCTTATTTACCATTCTGTGAACAAATCTAGGGTAATGGGGCTGGCTATCATACTACAAGCCGACTACATCCTATAAAGGAGCAGGTTGGCCTCACTATGCAATGACCTACAGAATACCTTCATTAAAGTTTATGATAGTCCCAAAGTAATTCAATGAATCCTAATTGATGTTTTACAAGAAAAGCAAATTCTCATCTACATAAAGGGTAATAGATTGATGCCCAAATAACCATAGATAGGTGAGTTATTTAAATTTCCACTTTAGGCCAGGCGCGGTGGCTCACGCCTGTAATCCCAGCATTTTGGGAGGCTGAGGCAGGTGGATCACGAGGTCAGAAGATCGAGACCATCCTGGCTCACACAGTGAAACCCCGTCTCTACTAAAAATACAAAAAAATTAGCCGGGCATGGTGGCAGGTGCCTGTAGTCCCAGCTACCTCGGGAGGCTGAGGCAGGAGAATGGCGTGAACCCGGGAGGCGGAGCTTGCAGTGAGCCGAGATTGCACCATTGCACTCCAGCCTGGGTGACAGACCGAGACTCCATCTCAAAAAAAAACAAAAACAAAAACAAAAAATTCCACTTCAATCAATCTATTTCATCTATACTTTGTTCTATATCTGTTTCAGGTGTCCAAAATATATTCCCTAAGTTCTCATTGTATCAAAAAACATGTAATACAAGAGGTATTTCCACTGTTTTCTGAAGTCAGCAAAATTTCTTCTACAAAGAGGGGCCAATATCAGACCCTAGTTATAACATAATTCTAAGGGAAAGTTCAATGTCTAACAGTAATTGGAGCTACAAAGTACTAAGATAAGATTGAGACTGCCTACAAGAAAACCTGGCTCCAGGCTTATAAATGAAAAGGACCTTTGAGATCATGCTTATATAGAGAAAAGAGAGTTGAACATTTCTCAACTTGGCAAGAAGCCTTCTAATACACGTGAATCTTTAAAGAACATTATGACGCAGCTGATTGTAAGCCCTTTAAGAAAAGGACCTATGTCTTTCTCACTGTGCTATCTCCAGACTTTTTACACTGCTTGACACAGAAGGTGCTCAAAAAATATTGACTAAAAACAATAATATAATGGAAACATTTTTGTCTCTCAGGAAACGTATTTTTAAAATGTTATACTGTAAAGCTTGCACTTAAAAAATTACTTCTCTTATAAACATCAAGTGAAACCCTTCATACACAGTATCACGGAATTAGGAAGTATAGCAGATTTATAAACTCACTTAAAATATTAAGCTCTTGAGACTTTAGCATAAATTCCTGGAATTCCTGTGATACTGTGCTCACTAAAACAAAACAAAAATTGTAAGGTTATAAAATTTCATAAGAAGGATTCCACACACATATAATGTGATTATGAAAAATGATGGTTCAATGCTAGCTATTTGAGATTCATTCACTTTACTTCCTCTAAAAGAAAAGGTTGTGAATATTTCCATTCAGACTTCTTTTTACTACTTTCAAATGTTTGTTTTATATTTGTTATGACATAACATTTAATATAAGAGATTTAGAATGCTTGGAATATTCCTTTACAAATGGTAAGTTTTGAAACTAATGATCTGTTAAACAGAAAAACACTCAGTCTGAAATTTAAAGCTGTTGCTAGGAGGAATGTTCATTGAGACTCCTAACAGAACATGCAAATGAGGACTCAGTGTCCTATAAGTTAGTAGTATTTCCATGAAACACACTTAGGCTTCCCAGTTTCTAGAAAAGCCTCTTATCCCCTTGAAAAAAAGGAGGAAAGTATAAATGCAAGACACAGCCACTAAGAGCTGAAGCTCTAAAGCAGAGAGGTCTGGCTTCAGTCACTCTCTAGCTCTGGTATCTCTGTACTCAATGCTTCTCATTTAACAAATAAGAATAATTGTAATAATTATTCCATAAGATTGTTGAGGTGATTACATTCAAACTTGCATATAGAGTGCTTTAGCAGAGTGACAAGCACTCAACACATAGTTACTACTATGGTTATTATTAATAAACATGTCATTGATTAATCATAACCTATAGATACACATTTTCCATCACCCACAGAAATGTCTATGTGGAAATATAGGTACATGTGCATGTATGTTTCAAGAAACAATAATTATCCTAACTCCTGATACACTGTCTTTTAGTCTTCAATTTCCATTTTTTGTAAATACTGGGCTTGCCTCATTAAACTGTTTTCATAACTCATTAGTAGGTAACAATTCATAGGTCCAAAATAGAGTCAGGAAATCACATTCTTACTTCTGAAGAAGGGATAGGTAATATTTGTATTAATAATTACAACTAATTGATACCATCTTAGATATATTTCTGAATTGTGATCTTTCAATTCTTTACACATTTGTTATTACTCTTTATTTCAGTTTCATGAAGAAATCAGGCATGGCCACTAAGTGCCATGCAATGAAAAATTGTTACTAATAATTATTGTAATAGCTATGCATTATTAATATTTACAGAAAAGAAATAAAAATGTGAAAAGCCTTAAATAATTATAACCATTTTTATAACAATTAGTCAGAAAAATAATTATTTACTATCAATTTTGGAAGAAGAGGTCAGAACAAATGATAAAGCATCTGCATGTATATGAGAGAGCATATACGAACAGTTAGTGACAGAGGAAAAAGCGACAGAGTAGACAAAATATGTAAGCATAAAAAAATGAATGAGAAGGAGGAGAGAAGGAAGGAAAGAAGAAAGGAGAAGAAAAGAGAGAAACCACACTAAGAAAAAGATGGTTACAAATGAGAGAAAATTGGAAAATGAAGAATATGGTAACAGACATTTTTAGGTAAGGAGAAAGACTCTCATTAGATAATGTTCTTTTTAGTAAGGCAGTGACAAAGTCTTTTGTCAGGCAGTTTACAAGCTTTAAAGCAAGACACTTATTTGGAAACTAAGACCAATAACGAAACACTTCATTCTCTCTAATAGATTCCTCAAAGTTCACCCTATTTATAGCTGTTATAGAAAATATACAATATATACAATTCAGGTGCATATGATGATATAGAAGAGAATTTAGTTGTCATTAAATATCAAATCTATATACCCTCGGTTGGCAGCATAGCATGATTTCCACTAGCTGACTTGGTAAGCCTGTTCACGAATGAGAGATGGTAAGGAAAGTAAAGGGATAATTCAGGCTGACTATTCAGATGCTAGAAAAGATAGAGAAGTGAGAGGGTAGGGAATTACCATAGGATAAATATTATCACTAAAATCAAGGTCAGAATAAAAGCAGATAGCAACCAATATACTATGAAAATTGGTATAGACTAAATATCTGAATGCAGTAATAAAAATTAGGAGCAGAATCAGTAAGTATGGAAGAACAGGAGATGATGATCTACCAGCCAAAGAGAGAAATGTATGATCCTGAAACACTGAAGGTGGAACAGTTTTCCAGGAAGATATCCAAATTCCACATAGGAGGTACTGGCTGGTAGCTAAAATGGACTAGGGGATCAGGAAACTATGGACTATGTGCCAAAATCCACTCCTCTACCTATTTTTGCAAATAAAATGCTTTTAGAACACAGCATCTTTTGTTTCCTGACTTTTTAATGATTGCCATTTTAACTGGTGTGAGATGGTTTCTCATTGTGGTTTTGATTTCATTTCTCTAACGACCAGTGATGATGAGCATTTTTTCATATATTTGTTGGCTGCATAAATGTCTTCTTTTGAGAAGTGTCTGTTCATATCTGTCACCCACATTTTGATCGGGTTGTTTTTTTCTTTTTAAGTTCCTTGTAGATTCTGGATATTAGCCCTTTGTCAGATGGATAGATTGCAAAAATTTTCTCCCATTCTGTAGGTTGCCTGTTCACTCTGACAGTTTCCTTTGTTGTGCAAAAGCTCTTTGGTTTAATTAGATCCCATTTGTCAATTTTGGCTTTTGTTGCCATTGCTTTTGCTGTTTTAGTCATGAAGTCTTTGCCCAGGCCTATGTCCTGAATGGTATTGCCTAGGTTTTCTTCTAGGGTTTCTATGATTTTAGGTCTAACATTTAAGTCTTTAATCCATCTTGAGTTAATTTTTGTATAATGTGTAAGGAAGAGGTCCAGTTTCAGTTTTCTGCCATATGGTTAGCCAGTTTTCCCAACACCATTTATTAAACAGGGAATCCTTTCCCCATTGCTTGTTTTTGTCAGGTTTGTCAAAGATCAGATGGTTGTACATGTGTGGCATTATTTCTGAAGCCTCTGTTCTGTTATCTTGGTCTATATCTCTGTTTTGGTACCATTACCATCCTGTTTTGGTTACCGTAGCCTTGTAGTATAGTTTGAAATCAGGTAGTGTGATGCCTCCAGCTTTGTTCCTTTTGCTTAGGATTGTCTTGGCTATACAAGCTTTTTTAGTTCCATATAAAATTTAAAGTAGTTTTTTTCTAATTCTGTGAAGAAAGTCAATGGCAGCTTGATGGAGATAACACTGAATCTATAAATTACTTTGGGCAGTATGGCCATTTTCACGATATTGATTCTTCCTATCCATGAGCATGGAATGTTTTTCCATTTGTTTCTCTTTGATTTCCTTGAGCAGTGGTTTGTAGTTCTCCTTGAAGAGGTCCTTCAAATTCCTTCTAAGTTGTACTCCTAGGTATTTCATTCTCTTTGTAGCAATTGTGAATGGGAGTTCACTCATGGTTTGGCTATTATCGGTGCATAGGGATGCTTGTGATTTTTGCACACTGATTTTGTATCCTGAGACTTTGCTGAAGTTACTTATCAACTTAAGGAGATTTTTGGGCTAAGACGACGAGGTTTTCTAAATATACAATCATTTCATCTGCAAACAGAGACAATTTGACTTCCTCTCTTCCTATTTGAATAGCCTTTATTTCTTTCTCTTGCCTGATTGCCCTGGCCAGAACTTCCAATGCTATGTTGAACAGGAGTGGTGAGAGTGGGCGTCCTTGTCTTTTGCCAGTTTTCAAAGGGAATGCTTCCAGCTTTTGCCCATTCAGTATGATATTGGCTGTGGGTCTGTCATAAATAGCTATTATTTTGAGATACGTTCCATCAATACCTAGTTTGTTGAGAGTTTTTAGCATGAAGGGCTGTTGAATTTTGTCAAAGGCCTTTTCTGCATCTATTGAGATAATCATATGGCTTTTGTCATTGGTTCTGTTTATGTGATGGATTGCGTTTATTGATTTTTATCTGCTGAACCAGCCTTACATCCCAGGGATGAAGCCGACTTGATCGTGGTGGATAAGCTTTTTGATGTGCTGCTGGATTCGGTTTGCCAGTATTTTATTGAGGATTTTTGCACTGATGTTCTCAGGAATACTGGCCTGAAGTTTTCTTTTTTTGTTGTGTCTCTGCCAGGTTTTGGTATCAGAATGATGCTGCCCTCATAAAATGATTTAGGGAGCAATCCCTCTTTTTCTATTGTGTGGAATAGTTTCAAAAGGAATGGTACCAGCTCCTCTTTGTACCTCTGGTAGAATTCGGCTGTGAATCCGTCTGGTCCTGGACTTACTTTGGTTGGTAGGCTATTAATTACTGCCTCAATTTCAGAACTTGTTATTGGTCTATTCAGGGATTCAACTTCTTCCTGGTTTAGTCTTGGGAGGGTGTATGTGTCCAGGAATTTATCCTTTTCTTCTCGATTTTCTAGTTTACTTGCATAGAGGTGTTTACAGTATTCTCTGATGGTAGTTTCTATTTCTGTGGGATCAGTGGTGATATCCCCTTTATCATGTTTTATTGGGTCTATTTGATTCTTCTCTCTTTTCGTCTTTATTACTCTGGCTAGCGATCTATTTTATTAATCTTTTCAAAAAACCAGCTCCTGGATTCACTGATTTTTTGAAGGGGTTTTTTTGTGTCGCTATCTCCTTCAGTTCTGCTCTGATCTTAGTTATTTCTTTTCTTCTGCACTAGCTTTTGAATTTGTTTGCTCTTGCTTCTCTAGTTCTTCTAATTGTGATGTTAGTGTCGATTTTAGATGTTTCCTGCTTTCTTCTGTGGGCATTTAGTGCTATAAATTTCCCTCTAAACACTGCTTTAGCTGTGTCCCAGAGATTCTGGTACGTTGTGTCTTTGTTCTCATTGGTTTCAAATAACTTTTTTATTTCTGCCTTAATTTCATTATTTACCCAGTAGTCATTCAGGAGTAGGTTATTCAGTTTCCATGTAGTTGTGCAGCTTTGAGTGAGTTTCTTGATCCTGAGTTCTAATTTGATAGAACTGTGGTCTGAGAGACTGTTTATTATTTCTGTTCTTTTGCATTTGCTGAGGAGCATTTTACTTCCAATTATATGGTCAATTTTAGAGTAAGTATGATGTGGTGCTGAGAAGAATGTATATTCTGTTGATTAGAGATGGAGGGTTCTGTAGATGTCTATTAGGTCTGCTTGGTCCAGAGTTGAGTTCAAGTCCTGAATATGCTTGTTAATTTTCTGTCTCATTGATCTGTCTAATGTTGACAGTGGGGTATTAAAGTCTCCCACTATTATTGTGTGGGAGTGTAAGTCTCTTTGTAGGTCTCCAAGAACAGGCTTTATAAATCTGGGTGCTCCTGTATTGGGTGTATATATATTTAGGATAGTTAGCTCTTCTTGTTATGTTGATCCCTTTACCATTATCTAATGCCCTCTTTTGTTTATTTTAATCTTTGTTGGTTCAAAGTCTGTTTGATCACAGACTAGGATTGCAATTCCTGCTTTTTTTCCTTCTTCCATTTGCTTGGTAAATATTCCTCCGTACATTTATTTTGAGCCTATGCGTGTCTCTGCAAGTGAGATGGGTCTCCTGAATACAGCACACTGATGGGTCTTGACTCTTTATCCAATTTGCCAGTCTGTATCTTTTAATTGGGGCATTTAGCCCATTTACATTTAAGGTTAATATTGTTATGTGTGAATTTGATCCTGTCATTATGATGCTAGCTGGTTATTTTGCCCATTACTTGATGCAGTTTCTTCATAGTGTCAATGGTCTTTATATTTTGGTATGTTTTTGCAGTGGCTGGTACTGGCTTTTCCTTTACATATTTAGTGCTTCCTTCAGGAGCTCTTGTAAGGCAGGCCTGGTGGGATTTTGTACAGCCGATTTTGCACTATAACAGCAGAGTTGAAGAGTTGTGACAGAGACCACATGGCCTGCAGGGCCTAAAATATCTACTATCTGGCTCTTCACAGAAAAACTTTGCCTCCCTCCTTGTCTATGAGCTGAGGGCATAATCATATAAGCCTTAACACTAACATTCAAGTCACCAAACATACATATGCCTGGCACGCACTACACAAATATTTACACTGTTTGAATTATCTGCTTGAGTTTAATTCCCAGCTTTTCCATTTACTAGAACTGTGAATGAAAACTGGCCATTCAATCTTACAGTGCCTCAGTCTACTCATCTGTAGAATGAGGATGATAATGGTATTGATCTCACAAGGGTGACAAAGGATTAAGTTAGTTAATCATGCAAAGCTCTTAGAGCACTACTTGGCACATGATAAGTACTATCTGTGTGCTGGCTACTGTTAAATATAGTAGGTTCATAACAGTCATTAGTCGAATGCTGGATGAATTAACTAATGAATTAATATATTTGAGAGATAAATTCTAAGGCAGTAATTTACTGAAAACTATGGTGGTAGTTAATGGTAAGAAGCTTGTAGATGAAGTAAATTCAAAAAAGAAGATATATAATTTAATTGTGATAGAGGAATATGACCAGAAATGGCACTAAACACAAAGATTAAGTCATTCCATCTCGTCTGAGTGAATCCTGGGAAAGAAGGTAGCACAGGGCTTCTTAAAAATCTCACAATATTTGTATGACAATACCTAAAATGATTAAATATTGATTTCAATAGAAATGGGCCATCATTTGGGGGATGGGAATAGAATTTACCTCTGGCCTCATATAAAGAAATATGTATTTTCATCTGTACCACCAATATATTAAAATGTCTTATATATTTAAATAATCTTTCTGCAGTCCCCCATATATTTTTGTGTGACTGAGATACATTGTTTCTGACAACCTTATTTACAGAAACTACAGCTTGTACATAACTGTTTTGTTCAATGGACCTGAACCAAGTATGCAAATTGCTCATCAGATCTTTGGCTCAATGTTCACTTAAATGTGCTCAAAGCATAAGTTCTATGAAACACTAAACACAGAAACAGACACAAATAATGTCAATTTGGTACTTTAATACAACTATAATAGCTGAACTATTACAGAATTCCAATTCTAATGACTAAAGCTACTCAATACCAGAACAGATGCCTCTGAGATCATCCTAACTGAAATGCAGATACCCTTTTAAAGCCCAGCGTTTTCCAGGTGAAGTGACCTCCTGCATCTCTGCCTGGGTGCATTTAAATGATAAAAACGTACATGGTAGTCTGCCTGTTCATGTACTCGTAACAAGCAAATCCCTAACAGCTACATTCGTGACAACTACTTAGATAACAAAGAAGTCTTACCTAAAGTTATCACTATTTTACTTCCATAGAGATTCTGCCACTAGATATGCCAGAGTGCACACTATTCAGTTCTTTTAAACATGTTCAAAAATAGAATATGTCTTCCCCCGACAGTTCCTCTTCTACCAGCATAAACAAGTGTTTCAGCCCATGGTTTCTCCCATGTCACCCCATTCAATTTGTTCCAAACATCACCTGTAAACTCTGAACATAGAAAGAACGTAGACCAGACTTTCAAATGTGTCTCCCAGTGAATTGGAGGAGAGCATGGTTTTTTTTTTTTCTAATTATACTTTAAGTTCTATGGTACATGTACACAAACATGCAGGTTTGTTACATATGTATACATGTGCCATGTTGGTGTGCTGTACCCATTAACTCGCCATTTACATTAGGTATTTCTCCTAATGCTATCCCTCCCCACTACCCCCACCCCACGACAGGCCCCCATGTGTGATGTTCCCCACCCTGTGTCCAAGTGTTCCCATTGTTCAATTCCCACCTATGAGTGAGAACATGCGGTGTTTGGTTTCCTGTCCTTGTGATAGTTTGCTGAGAATGATGGTTTCCAGCTTCATCCATGTCCCTACAAAGGACATGAACTCATCCTTTTTTATGGTTGCATAGTATTCCATGGTGTATATGTGCCACATTTTCTTTAATCCAGTCTATCATTGATGGACATTCGGGTTGGTTCCAAGTCTTTGCTATTGTGAGTAGTGCCGCAATAAACATATGTGTGCATGTGTCTTGATAGCAGCATGATTTACAATCCTTTATACCCAGTAATGGGATTGCTAGGTCAAATGGTATTTCTAGTTCTAGATCCTTGAGGAATCGCCACACCGACTTCCACAATGGTTAAACTAGTTTACAGTCCCACCAACAGAGTAAAAGTGTTCTTATTTCTCCACATCCTCTCCAGCACCTATTTCCTGACTTTCTAATGATCACCGTTCTAACTGGTGTGAGATGGTATCTCATTGTGGTTTTGATTTGCATTTCTCTGATGGCCAGTGATGATGAGCATTTTTGCATGTGTCTCTTGGCTGCATAAATGTCTTCTTTTGAGAAGTGTCTGTTCATATCCTTTGCCCACTTTTTGATGGGGTTGTTTTTTTCTTGTAAATTTGTTTAAGTTCTTTGTAGATTCTGGATATTAGCCCTTTGTCAGATGGGTAGATTGCAGAAATTTTCTCCCATTCTGTAGGTTGCCCGTTCACTCTTTTGGCAGTTTTCTTTGCTGTGCAGAACCTCTTTAGTTTAATCAGATCCCATTTGTCAATTTTGGCTTTTGTTGCCATTGCTTTTGGTGTTTTAGTCATGAAGTCCTTGCACGTGCATATGTCCTGAGTGGTGTTGCCTAGGTTTTCTTCTAGGGTTTTTACGGTTTTATGTCTAACATTTAAGGTTTTTTTTTTTTTTTTTTTTTGATATGGAGTCTCACTCTGTCACCCAGGCTGGAATGATCTCAGCTCACTACAGGCTCTGCCTCCCGGGTTCACGCCATTCTCCTGTCTCAGCCTCCTGAGTAGTTGGGCCTATAGGTGCCCACCACCATGCCCGGCTAATTTTTTGTATTTTTAGTAGAGATGGGGTTTCACCGTGTTAGCCAGGATGGTCTCGATCTCCTGACCTCGTGATCCGCCCGCCTCGGCCTCCCAAAGTGCTAGGATTACAGGCATGAGCCACCGCGCCTGGCCTAACATTTAAGTCTTTAATCCATCTTGAATTAATTTTTGTATAAGGTGTAAGGAAGGGATCCAGTTTCAGCTTTCTACATATGGCTAGCCAGTTTTCCCAGCACCATTTATTAAACAGGGAATCCTTTCCCTATTTCTTGTTTTTGTCATGTTTGTCAAAGATCAGATGGTTGTAGATGTGTGGTATTATTTCTGAGGGCTCTGTTCTGTTCCGTTGGTCTACATCTCTGTTTTGGTACCAGTACCATGCTGTTTTGGTTACTGTAGCCTTGTAGTATAGTTTGAAGTTAGGTAGCGTGATGGGAGGAGAGCATGTTATATCCCCTCATGATCTTTTCTGCGCCATGGACGTTTCTTTCCATAGACCCCAAAGCAGCTATCACTGTAAAACTGAAAGCTCAAAAGTCTCGGTTGCCCCCAAGAACTAGGACTTTTAAAAAAGTTCAAGTTATTTTTTAATGTATAATCACACACAAATGCTCAGTGTAAACGTTCTTTAATTCACCTATATTCAATTAAATGGCACGATCTTAAAAATAAGATTCTAGATGGAATCAATCTTGGTACAAATTATTACAAAAGAGAAGCAACATAGAATGACAATTTAAATATACATAGGAGGAACAATAATATCTATCTAACATATAACATTATATAGAGCTTATAGTAGGGCAGGGCAAAAATATCTGTTTCTGTATATTACTATACACTATGCAATGTGGGAAAAAATGAAGGTGAACCCCACCATGTTTCTCTGGCTGCTTTCCCAAGCCTACATTTTCAGATGTCTTTAAAACTAACTGATTAAATGTATATTACAAGTGAAATAGAAAGAAAAAAAAAAAAAAGAAACACCACCAAGGAGAAAAGACCTTAATTACTGCATAACAAATATATTACCAGGAAAGTAAATATTTGTTAAAAATGAAGATGTCTGTGTTTCAGTAAAGGGCATTTGAGACCCAAGCATTTTGATTGGGAGAATGATACCACACCTTCTAAAGAACTGGGCACCAACAACTATAAGAAAATAAATGCAAAATGTTGACTTCACCTCTAGTAAATTGTCTGTTTTGAAGTTCTACTTACATTTTCTAGTTTTATGTAATAGCCCACCACCTGGTTAGTATAAAAATAGAATTCTTTGTGTTTTTTTAAATTTTAATTTCTTTCACTAAAGGTACAGCATCACAAAGATAGTACTTAGCCTCTCTAGCAAGGATAATTATTAGCAATGTGCTTAAACTCCTCAAATTATCCACACACCAGGCCCACTTCACTGAAGCAAACAAAAGATAAAACTGTGTGTCTGTTTGTGTTTGTGTATCTGTGTGTGTATGCACATGCAAGTGAATTAAACATGGAGCAAACACTCAAAAAACATAAATAAAACGTTGAATGTTAAAAAAGAAAACATGAGTAGCCATATAAACTTGGCAGTCATTTTCTGGATACATTAAAAATTGACATACCAGTTGGACAGAGATCTAAATGGCATAAAGAATGAAGTAAAACAGGCAGTTGAAATGTCTATACTAACTGCCATGAAGCACACAGAGTCACATGGTCTTACAATCACCAATTCAGGGGCATCTTTCTATTTAGTAGTAGGATTTCACTTATTACCCTGTTAGAAATTACATTTAAAAATCATTTCATGAGAAATAATGAAAAGTAAAATTAAAAGCATAAAACAAAGATAATGACAGAAATAATAGTTCATGGGTCTGGGCACGGTGGCTCACACTTGTAATCCCAGCACTTTGCGAGGCCAAGGTGGGCAGATCACTTGAGGTCAGGAGTTTCTATCTATTGGGAGGTTGCCTTTCCCTGGTGCTGGCTGCCACAAATTATTTTAGAGAAACAGTTTAACAACTGCCTGACCATCACCTATGGTCCCCTGACATTCCTGGGGAGGGGAGTTCTCCTGCTGTGCTCATGTCTGCCTAACTACCTACTCTAACAATGCCAGTTACGAGATTTAGCTTAAATGCCCAAGGAGGGAGTTCAAGAGAGATTAAAATTATGGAGGTTTTAATGTATTTTCTCTTTTATACATCATGAAGTTTAGTGATTTTCTTGGTTAGAAGTCTTGGAGCATATCTCTCTACCTGTTCCAGCATTTTCTATGTTTGGTTTGATGAAAAAGTAAGCACTTAGGTAGGTAGATGGGTAAATAGAAAGATAGGTAGCTAGAAGTAGAGTTAATGTCTAACTTTTCTGTAATATCAGAGGTTATTGCTATTTGTGACTTGCTATTGGTCTTAGATTTACTAACTTTATTTTTTTTTTTGAGATGGAGTCTCGCTCTGTCGCCCAGGCTGGAGTACAGTGGCACGATCTTAGCTCACTGCAACCTCTGCCTCCCGGGTTCAAGCGATTCTCCTGCCTCAGTCTACTGAGTAGCTGAGATTACAGGCATGCGCCACCACGCCCGGCTAATTTTTGTATTTTTTAGTAGAGATGGGGTTTCACCATGTTGGTCAGGCTGGTCTTGAACTCCTGATCTCGTGATCTGCCTGCCTCGGCCTCCCAAAGTGCTGGGATTACAGGCTTGAGCCACCGTGCCCAGCTACTAACATGTTTTTAAAAAATATTTTGAGTTAGGCTTTATTTCAGGAAGTGTCTTTCTCTTCCTGAAATATGTGATAAGTGCAAAAGTAGGGATATGTATGTTAGAAGGGCTCTGCCTATTTCTTTTAGGTTAGTTATTCTCGACTGGGGTCACAGTGCTAACAGTGTTCTCAAAGTTAGTAGTGGAGAACTCTGCTACAAAACATCATGAAAAACAGACATACTGGAATAAGGTTATATTGAGTGACTGTGTATGAGGTTTCTAGGAGTTCAGCTTAACACATATCCTCATTGTTAGCATGTAATCACAGCCTTTCTCCACTTTTTCCGCATGATTTACAGGACAGTGGTGATCATGTTAATTAGATTATGGCTAGATGATCAGATTCTTTTACTGTCATCCTTAAGATCACCCCAGGGTAGGGGCAGTGTACTTATTTTCATTGACACTGAAGTCACAAAATATTTGACATATCAGGCAGGTCTTACAGATTAAAAAGAGGCACAAGTAGCATTCGTGAATTAAAGTATAAGCAAGGTCTTTGGTTTTATAGCATTAGTTATGTTCCATTTGTTATTGACTGACAGTAGTTGAGGCCCTTCTGTGTCAGGCATTGGGCTGGTTGCCAGGGACATGATAGTGGCTAGAATTGAGAGGTGGAGTCTGTTAAGTGCAGCCTGTTCCTGTGACTGCATGTCCGAAGCTCTGTCTGTCCAAGCCGCAAGTGCTTAGAATGAACTAGCCATGCCCCTGCTTCTTAAGAATTGATATTTTTGTAATAGTTGGTTAAATGACTCTACTTCGTTCATTTCTATTTGCTTTTCTTTAAAATGAAAACACTCTACCTAAATAGTTTGTAATAGACTAAATAGACTTGCCATAGTAATTATGCTCATCTTGTACTAGTGATTAGTACTGGCATTAGGTTTGTTTTAAATGAGGTAGAAATCTGCTATAAAGCACCTTACTTCAATTGTAGCTTTTTGTGACAAACTCTTCCCTTCTTAAATTATGTACCCCAGGCTTTTGTGTAAGCCTTGGGGTTTTCACTTGATTATTTTAAGTTAAACACAACCAACTTTATATTATATAAAGTTTTCTATCCTATAAATTTATATTAAAGTTTTGTATCCTATAAGCTTTATATTAAAGTTTTCCTTTATCTTTCCTTTTTCATTCTTATTTCTCTATTTAGTGGGACCTATTTATCTCAATTTTGGTGTCTTATGTGTTTTTTTCTCATTAAAATAGAGAAATCAGATACCTGTCACTTTTACGTGTAGATTGGTTGAATAGATAGTTATGCTTTAATGTGCTTGGTATCAGTTGCTATTTTAATCCTGTTTCATCTATTGTATGCACTATTCCTGTTAGAGGAATTTTAAGGGAAACATGTTTTTTGATGATAACTTTGAAATTTTGAAATCACCTTAAGGTGATTTCTTTAAGCCGACCCTGGAAGGGCCAGTCCCCCCAAGAATGTATATCCAACATAATTTTTTCCTTTGGCCTCATCTCCATGGCTACCTCTTCCTGTGTATTTAATGATTAATCTAAATAGAACTGCCATTTACTTTTTTCCTGCGGAAAATAGACTTTTACTTATTTATATTGCAGACTTTCACCCATCCTTTATGGTCCAACTCAAATGCCACCTCTTCTGAAAACTTCCTTAGCATCCCCAGGTAAAGATAGATTTTCTCAAATGTCACCTTATCTTTCCTTGAGGATGAACTTCTTGAAAATGGATGCAAAGTGCTTAGCTGATGGTGTTTTCTTAGTTCTTGTGAGACTGGCCTGGTAGCCGTTGTGGGTCATCCTGACAATTGGGGAAGGTCACTGCCTGTCTTTGATGCAGCCAAAGACAGGTCCTGGAAATCCTCTTGCGCTGATGTGGACCAGTTAGCAGGCTGCAGGCACATGCTTGAGCCTCCTCATGCACTCTCTTTCTCTCTTTTTCCCCAGATTCCTCTTTGGTCTTCAGTCTCAGTTGGGTCCCTTTTCTAATTCTGCTAAACTTGAGCTTTGTCACTCACATTTCTTTTCTCTGCTTTATGACTCCTCTGTACTTATTTGATATTTCCTGGTACACCCAATCAGAACTGATATTTTCATTACTCTCTCCTTTCGTTATAGTGCATGTGCAAAAATGTATTTCTTTTTTTTTTTTTTTTGCCTTTTTGGTTTCATGCCTTTGACAGTTAAGATGCCAGTAAATGCATCATTCGAATATATCTTCTTTGTCTATTAAGATATTATGGAAGGGTGCATCTTTTAATTATAGAAGGATATATAAGTTAGCAATACCATTGTCTTCTGACATTATTGTCTAAAGAGATTAGTCATATATTGGGTCCTTTTTGTTAAATAACTTGTTTATGAGAACTGTAGATTAACTTATTTATTTATTTATTTTTGAGACACGGTCTCACTCTGTGACCTAGGCTGGAGTACAGTGGCGTGATCACAGCTCACTGCAGTCATGACCTCATGAGCTCAAGCAGTCCTCCCACCTCAGCCTCCTGAGTAGCTAGGACTACAGGCGTGCACCACATACCCAGCTAATTTTTTATTTTTTGTAGAGGTGGGGTCTCCCTATGTTGTCCAGGCTGGTCTTGAACTTGTGGCCTCAAGTGATCCTCCTGCCTCGGCTTCCCAGAGTGCTGGGATGATAGGAATGAGCCACTGTGCCCAGCCATTAACCTTATTTTCATAAATGTAAATTCTTTAGTTTTTCCTTAGATTTTTCATCTTTAATTATAGAACCATGTGTGCATTTTTAAAAGTTAAAACCTCACTATATAATATATATATATATATATAAGGTCTCTGGAGTTGGGCGAGTAGGCTCAGCATGCACAATGCAAGAGGCAAAATGGTGGAGTTTAACTGGTATATGATCTTCCTCTAGGAATACTTGACTGGTAAGGGAAAAATGGCTCAAATGAGCATGCACACAACTTTAGTAAACACACTGAGCATGTGGCCCCTCCCAAGTGCTGGCTGGCCACTGGGCCACTGGGCTACTGTACATGCAGACAGCCCACCCTAAAGGAAAAATCAGAGGAGAAGAAACACAAACCCCGAACTATGGCCATGTATAAAACCCCAAATCAAGGTCCAAACAGGGCACTCGAATCTCTCAAGTCACCCGCTTGGCCCTCTTCCAGGTGTACTTTGCTTCCTTTCGCTCCTGCTCTAACACTTTTTAATAAACTCTCACTCCGGCTCTAAAACTTGCCTCAGTCTCTCCCTTTACCTTAAATCTACTTCTGCCCTCAGCTGAATTATATCCCTGAGCAGGCAAGGATGGGGTTGCTGCAGACCCGTATGGATTCACTGCTGGTAAAAATATCACTTAACCATTGCAGGAAGAAACTTTAAGATAAACTTTCAACATAGTCTTTCCCCTGAAATGAATCTCAGGAAACATGTACTTAACAGAAGTCCTTGGCATAAAGTGAAATTGCCAGTTTTATGCAGGAGTCTTATATACTATGCAACACTCTTCAGATTTCTCTGCATTTTGAAGCTTGCAACCATTTTAACAGCCCAGTCTTCATCCCTTGATTTCAGCTCTTCACAAATCTTTGTATCATAGAACAGAAGTTACAGAAAATGTTGAGCGTATGGGTTAAAAGGTAATGGGGACAGCACCCCCAAGCCACTTCATACTTGCTAATACCCCAACCCATAATACTGTCTCCTCTCCCAAACTCTCAATGCTGCCCTATCCATTTTCCTAAGCCTTTCCTATGTTAAAATTAACAACTCAAGCTCAATACTTCTCTATTTTGTTTCCTTTACTCGGAAGAAAAGAAACACAAAAGGGGACACTACAAGCATAAAAAGCTTAGCTTCTGTTAAGAGAATCACAAAAAACCTACTCTTTAGTATTTATCAATAGGCCTGCTTCTTACAACGGTTAAAGGCTCCAGAACACCAAGAATTATCCTAGTATATATGTGAAAGAACTTAACATCTCAATAACCTAAAAAAGACAAATTATTTTGGAAATGAGAATTAACTAGCCATTTCAGTATACCTGATACTTCAGATACCTTTAATTTTTTTTCTTGTACAGACTGATCCTTATAGAAAAACTAATGAAATGAGGAACTTCGGTTGGCTCAAAAATCTACATCATTCACACTATTTGCAAAATTAAGACCCTCAACTCCCCCAAACGTAACAGACTTCTTTAGACGTAGCTTTGAATATTCAAGGTCTCCAACGGTTTGGATCAATGGTTATTCTATTTCTAATGTTTGCAATAAAACAGTCACTCACACTCTCCCCCAAACAATATAAAATGTGATACAATAAATTCAATTAGAAAGGATATACCTAACCATTTTAGTATTTTCTAGCAATATAAGCCATACTAAATTCATTCTTTCATTTATTGTCATTAATATCAATTATGTGACAGATACTGCACTAGGCACTAGAGACACAGTGACAAAAGACATCACAGCCATTCAAATAACTACCTAATTAGTGGGGTGCTAAGAAAGAAAAGTTAATGGTTAAGTAATTTTTATGCTTCGAGAGAAATGTTAGTACAATTATAACGTGAAATTTTAAGTTCACTAACTTAAACATAGTTCAATTTAGAATACCAAGAGTTTTCACTGTAATTATATTAGACAAAAAAAGTTCTTTACACAAAAATCACTTGTGATGATTTATTCCCTCTAGTATCACAACTATCTCAACTACAGATGTGAGCTTATTCACATACAAGGTTTGCATTCTAAGAAACATAAACACAATGTTGAGAATACTAAAGAGTTCTAAGATGATAAGAGGGAATCAGGAATGGCAAAAATATGCATCAATGCATCAAGAATCAAGTTCTTCTGCCTATCTACCTTGGCCTAAAACTTCCACTGACAACTCAACAAAAATGCTCCTTTGGAAAAACAACAACAACAACAAAAAACTCATTGTTTCATGGGAGAAGAACAGAGATTCAAAACAGCAAATGATATTGAACATTATTTTCCAACCTAGAGATAATCCTATAAAAGTTAAAGAATAATATAAACAAACAGTTAATGAAGCCTGTTTCTTACACAAAACCTTCCAATAGTATCAATTCTGTGACACTATCCCATTTTTAACTATATTTTTCAGCACCCCAAGAGGTTCTTACATACTAGCATCATCTTCTTTTTTGATTTTGCAAATCTGATCACCCTGCAGATACCTTATTGGATGCTGCAACAGATGAGGCATGTGGATGCTTTTCTGCTATCACTGGTGCCAAAAATAATTTACACTTGAACAAATACTTGTTGAGGATTCAGGCTTAATATACACACTGTAGTTCTGAAATACAGTATGGTATTCCGTCCTTCGGAGTCCATGCTTTGGAAATCACATTTAAACAGTTTAACAGAGAAGCGATAATAAATTATTCTAATCATTAATAACTGAATCACCTTATTATGAATTCCACTTTTTAGTCAGGTTTCAGGGTACTTAATAGTCATGTTGGTCAGTCACAAAGTAAGAAAGCAAAGAAATAGAAATGCTAATTAAGGTTACCTTTGTTCCAAAGATGACGAAAATAGTTGTCCAAAGGTTGATTAAGAATTACAAGGCAGTACTTCAAATTCCCTAGAGAAAAAAAGAAAGCAAAATAAAATACATAAGTGAACTGAGTCTTTTGTTCCTCTTATATGAGTCTAAAATCATACACTACTAGTCCAGATTTTCAGTATACACAGAACTAAAGTTCAATCACAGTGAATTTCCCATACCTTAATTTTAAAAGGCATCATACATTAATGGGTCCTATTTTACTTAGTGTATCTGTCACATTACCATATTGTTGAGCAATGTATCATAGAAACAACTGGGTAAACTTTTTGTAGGGGGTGAGGACCACAAATGTTCTTGATATAAATTCTCATCCTTCCAATATATCCACTACTTTGACACAACTATCCTTCTACCTGGCTAGTTTTATATCATCCTGACCTTATTTATCAAATGGTATGGGTCTAGTGGGTGTGTATTTTCACATTCATTCATATTCTTTTTCTCTCTTTCCTTCCACGCTTACCCTATCCTGAACTTTCCAAAGCAAAACCCTGTGTGCTTTCAGAAATCCTACTAGGTCTTCTCATGATTCTCTTATTCCAGGTTTTTAATGACACTCCAAAGACAAACATGAAGAAAAGTTTACTTTTAAGACAATCATTCCACACCTTTTATAATGTACTTAAAATAGTGCAAAGCAAAGTACAATCAGGTATTGAAAATCTGTCATTCAGTTCAGTCCAAGCACCCTCCATTTCATTTGTGAAAAATTAAATGTTTAAGAAAAATTGTTTTTAAGCAATCTCACTGTTAGAAATGGAACACAATAAGTAAATAAAAAGGGTATGCCATCATCCATAGCAAATATTATTAAGCGCCAATTGTATACCAGGCACTGGGAGTACAAAGAGGGATAAGATTACAAGCTGTGAGATGAGACACTTACAATAAAGATGATTTATTCAAAATACAATATAACAGAAGCACAGGAGGAGTGCCAGATAAATAGATAAATGAGTATAGCGGGAGTTCAAAGGCTAGGAAGCCAATAAAGTCTGGTGTCATCCCAGAGATTTTTGTGAAATGTAGATTTTTGAACTTGATCTTTCAAAGAGAAAGAAGGTGCAAAGAATAAAGGAAGGGGCTTTCTAGACAAGAAAAACAGCCCACGAGAAGCTGCTCTCCTTATCCATTAGGGTTACTCCAATGAACAGTTTCAGAAGCAATGCCCTAATGATGTGATACTAACATCAGTAATTTTAAACATAATGTTTAAGATAACGTAGGAATTTAAGTTGAGGCACCAACTTAAATTCCTCTACAAAAAGAGTGATGCAGTAATGAGTAGTAAACACAATTTATATAATTCGGAATCCATATAGAGATCAGAGCTGAAGGTAAAAAGAGTAGGCAAGCCACTGAGATACTGCATAAAGCAGGGGAGGGCAAAGAGAGAAAAGAATAAAGATGAAAGCAAAGACATTGTGTTTTCCTCACCGTAACAGAGCCGAAGGAGGTCAACAGAGAAAATACAGAAGGAAAACCCATAAAGGCAGAAGGATAAGAAGGTATTTTCAAGAACATGCAGCCGATAACACAGCATGCTACAGAAATGTCAAGGAGATTGAACAAGAGGCCGAGGGGAGGGAGATCTCAAAGAAAATCTGAAAATTCATAGAGGGAGACTCAAGATAGTGAAGTGAGCAAGGAATTAGTGAACAGTCAGGAGTTGATTAAGAAGGAAGAATAGTCACCTTTCCTTAAAATATAAAAAGTTAACTGTGAGAAATGGAAAAAATAATGCAACAAAGTCAAGATAAAATATTTTCAATATAGAAACAATCTTATATCCTAAATAGGAGAGGGAAGTAAGAGGAAGAAGGGAAATTGTCCATTTGTTCTTTCAACAGGTATTTTCAGAGCACACCTTGTTCAGGCACTGCTCTGAACAGCAGTCAAGAGAAATGGCGTGTCCCCCACCACCACCACCACCTGTAAGGCGTATCTCCTGCTGAGAAAAGAGGGACTGAGACTGAGGCACATGAAGGCGCGTCATGTGCCTCAAAACTGAGGTTGTCTTTTTTTTTTTTTTTTTTTTTAAAGAGATAGGGTCTCACTCTGCCACCCAGGCCGGAGCACAGTGGTACAATCGTAGCTCACTGCAGTCTCAAACTCCTCGGCACAGGTGATCCTCCCACCTCAGCCTCCCGAGTAGCTGAGACTACAGGTGCACACCACCATGCCCAGCTAATATTTTTATTTTTTGTAAGAAGCAGTTTCCAATGCCTGGCATCAAGCGACCCTCTACCACCCAAAGTGCTGAGACTGCAGGCCTGAGCCACTGGAACTGTCCCTATTTATTTATTAATTTTTAGAGATGGAGTCTTGCTCTGTTGCCCAGGCTGGAGTACAGCGGCACTATCTTGGCTCAGTGCAACCTCCACCTCCCAGGTTCAAGTGATTCTCCTGCCTCAGCCTCCCAAGTAGCTGGGATGACAGGCGCCCACCACCACGCCTGGCTAATTTTTGTATTTTTAGTAGAGGCAGGGTTTCATCATGTTGGCCAGGCTGGTCTCGAACTCCTGACCTCAGGTGATCCACCCACCTCGGACTCCCATAGTGCTGGGATTACAGGCATGAGCCACCTGGGATTACAGGTGCCCGGCCTGCACCTGCACCTATTTAAAACAAGGTAAAATAAAGTAAGAGGGGAGAATTAGAGTGGAATATGGAACATTTTTAAAACAACTGTGTAAAAAACAGACTACAGGACATGACAATCCACATTTTAAAAATAGAAATATAATTGGAATTAACTAAAAGGTAATATGAAATCATATTTATCTATAATTTTAGCACTTTCCCCACCGATTATGAGGAGGAGACATAAGAGTAGGCGTAAACAGGATGGTGACGATAGCTGGTTTTGAGAATTGGCAAAATCACTTGCCAAGAGGTCAACAGAATCCAGGATGTTTATTTGGGCAGCTTTAGAATGAATGATTATGGTGAAGACCAGTAATAGCCTCTTCTTTATTAAGAGGATCCTGAGGGGATTTTTGTTCATTTCACTGGGCCAGGTAAGAAAAAAATAACCTTGTGGCAAAATGTGGTCATAAGGCTAAGTTCTGGCCAAAGAGATGTATATAGCTTTCTTTGTTATATCTGGAAAGTCTCCTTAAAATAAAGGGGGATTTATCTTCTACTCATTTCCTTCCTCCTTCCTGCCATCTGGAAGTAAGAATTGATAGATTCTTTGAATGAAATTCTAGCAGCCACCTTGGATCATAAGAACAAGGGCATCAGAGTAAAGAAGCCTAGGTTGCTGATGACTTCATGAATCTTCCTCCGTTCCAGCACTTCACTACCTGCCTCAAAGCTTATTTTACATGAGTGAAAAATAAACTTCTAAGTCATTTCCTAATCTTGGCCTTAATTCTGGAGAGCACTCCTAGAAGCAATAGGTCCTACCATGAGTTCAGGAGCCAGGACTGGAAATAGAGCCCCTGCCACTACTTTATGAGAATTTATTAAAAGGTTGTGAGACTGCAAATCAGTTTCTTCCTCTCCTTTCCTTTCCTTCCCAGTGGTTCTCAGATCACCCAGAGGAATTTATAAGACATGAAAATTTCTGGACCCTATCCTACACCTTTCAAATTATATCCCTTGGCATAAGGCATGGCAATCTACATTTTACAAGCAAGTTATTCTACCACAGGTGGTCCATGGACTAAGCTTTAAGAAATCCTGCTTTGTTATCACCATACCAGTTCCCCAAACCCAGATGGTGCTTGTTTCATAGGCTAAAATCTATCACCTCAGTGGGGGCAGTGAAGCTTAATCGGGCAAGGCAATGCATTTATTATTTCAAGTAACATGTGTCAAGCCCTGACCTAGGTTTTGGGGTGACAAAAACGAAAACAAAAAACAAAAAACAAAAACATACTTCTATGCTGTACAAGTCGCTGTTATTTTGGGTTTCTATTCTAGAGGAAAAAAAAAACCCTAATTGTAATGAATGCAGTGATGACAGTCCAGATTGTGTTAAGGTAAAGATGACCTAAACAAGAATCTGAGATGACTCTAAAGAAGAGAAGACAAGCATCAAAATGCACTATTCAAAATGAATGCATTAGCTCATTCATTCATCCCACCTGGACGGAGCATCCGTTTAAGAGATTCAGAGTCTGGCTCATGGTAAATGCTCAATAAGATTTCAACAGCAAGGAGCTAATAATTTGGATAACCCGATGGTCCTTTTCTCTGTAGCAAAGTCTACACTGCCAAAAGAGGCATTCAACAATATTGAATGTAAGTTTACATGAATGATTGAAACTGCTGTTACTGATTATTTGATATATGAACTTGGTATTTTTGTGCTTCACAGAGCCATCTGGTAAGAGAGGAAAGCACTATTATCCACATTACTGCTCCTCTAGACCAATACTTTCATTAAGGTAATATCCGTGAAGGCATTTCATTTTTGAAAAGAATGAAGCAGTATAAAATGTATAGTACAGTTAGGCTTTACTAATGATGTTATTAATAAAAAAGAATTAACCACTTCAGCTATTTCTATACATAACATTTATGGTAGGCTGTTTCTGTATATAAAGTTATTTAGGTAATGGGATCTGATATTCTCTTCTAATCTAGTTTAGTTTTCTAATAAGATCTGACAGTCTTTCCTTTTCTAATCTTGTCTCCCCTGGAAGTCAGTATGGCATTTATTTTACGCTCACAGCCTTCCTGATTACTAATCCATAGCGGGTTGCAGAAAAAGTAGCATACAGAACCACCATGGTTCCTAAATAGTGTATGGGTGTTTCTCAGCCAAACATTCCCCCACAATATAGCTCCATATCACTCTCAGATACTGAATTATGGGACAATGCCTCTGGTTCTAAATGCCCCAAAATTCAGAAAACTCTGGGAACCAAGGAAGTAAGAAAAATCAATAGTCTTATTTCAAGTAGTTCTCCAGCTGTCACATTGATTCTGTTCCTGGGATATGCAAAAAGATTTAAGAAAAAAACTAGAAAGAACTTCTTCATTATGTTATAAAAATTATAAATCTTTTTAATCAGGTGTCCTAAGGCAATCTCAAAGACAAATGTAGGCACAGACAGCAGGATTTCAAATGCAATGGTGAAAGAACCTTTTCATTATTTATAAAAATGTATGATGCACTCCATTTAAAAGAACAAAGACAGACAGACTAGTCTTATTCCTTCAAATCTTAAGTCAAAAGTCCCTGAATTGCTTTCTCGAACGTGCTTCAATGACAGAAGATGAAAAATCCCTAATCACGGATGTACTGAAACCAAAATGCTCCGAATTGCATGAAAATCCTGAGTTAAGTACAAAAGGCCAAGTTTATAACATGAAAATAAAAATAAGGTCAAATCATCAGCCTTGAGCTAAAAAGGGAAGAGGCCCTTTGAAGGTAAAAAACTAAACATAACAAGTTCAGATTTTAAGAAAGGGGGAGGGGCATCCCATCTGTCTTTACTGTATGTAGTTCTCCCTCTTCTGTAACCACAACAACAAAATCCTGCCTCTTTAGAGAAATGGCTGATTCTATTATTAAAGAACTATTCAAGATGAGCTTGGAGCACCAGGTAGTTCCAGTAAGAAAGAAAGAACATGATCCCCCAAGCAAACAAACAAAAATACTCACAGAGATGAGAGTAGGTCAGAGGGGCACAACAGCCAACTGAAAGAGGTCCCAAATGGCCAAAACTGTTAACAATTTGAGCAAAAAGTAAAGTAGCATTGGATTACAACCCAGAGTATGAAATAAATATCCATGAGTCCATATGGATTAATTAATACACAGGTGACAAGAGACAAATCTCCCAGGTAGAATAATTCCAAATAAATTATACAATCCTCCATCCTAAAGGAGAAAGAACATAGCTATAGGCTATACACAGCAGAGAGTGGGCTGCACATAGTAACTTCCTTCCAAAGAGGATTATGAAAAGAGGGAGAAACCTTTACAGTAGAGAAATATAATAAGCACTACACTTCAGGATAGTGATCAAGGTCAACATCAATAGTCATAAATCATGTTTATAGTATGTATCTTTAACATGATGTGATTAAAATGGCACTGTGTCTCCAGGGTCTTTCTCCCCCAAGTCTATAACCCTAGTCTAATCAGGAGAAAAATATAAGATAAATTCCAATAGAGGCGCATCCTACAATACACCTTACCAATATTACTCAAAACTGCCAAGGTCAGCAAAAACAAAGAAAGTCTGAAAAACTGCCACTGTCAGAGGAGCCAAGGGGACCTGACAACTAAACATAATGTGGTATCCTGGAGGGGATGCCTGGATAGTAAAAGGATGCTGGGCAAAAACTAAGGAAATCTGAATAAACTATGGAATAATAAACTGATAATAATGTATCAATATTGGTTCATTAATTATAACAAATGCACCATACTAACGTCCAATGTTAATATAGGGGAAGCTGCTCATGGGGCTTATATAACAACTCTCTGTACTATCTTCTCAACTTTTTCTGTAAATCTAAAGTTATTTTTTTCAGTCTATTAATTTTTTTAAAAAGCTCTGAGGCAAGCAAAAACAGAACTGAACAACTATTCCATCAGGTATTCATTCAGTGATTACTCCATGGGACAAAACTGTCAACCCTTATGACGGAAGCCCAAAAGCATGTTTGGACTTCAGGAAAAAAGGCAAGAAAAAAACCCACTATGCCAGAAGGCAAAGATAATTCTAATCCACCTTTGGAAAACTAAATGGCATCCAGATTTTCTTTTAATTAAGAAGTAAAACAAGAATAGAAGAGAAAATCTCAAGAAAACCAATTTCTTTTTATATCCGACTGTGAGAAGGAAAACTTTGAATTCTATGAGAGAAACCACAGTCACTCTCTAAATCAATGATCTCGAAAACGCAGTCATGCAACTCAGGAGTGAAAGATTGATGTACTTTTTAATTAAAAAGAAATTAAGACGATATTTAGTATGCAGACAAGCACAAGGACCTCACTTGTCCTTATAGTAGATGGTCACAGGTTATCTACTGCGAGTGAGATATGCTAAGGAAATGCGAGAGCTGCACCACACAGAGGTGTCAGCAGCACCTCACCCTCTTCTCCAGTATATCAGGATGACCTACAGTTTACCTGTGCCCAGGAAAGTAAAACTGCAGATTATTCAGTTTTGCATAATCTTCACAAAATGGGTAAGTGGCTTAAAGATATTCTTTAACACATATTGAAGATAATACAAATTCTGCACAAGCATGCAAAAGCATACAAGTAAATGCTGAACTGCTCACTTCTTCCTCCTAGAACTAGCAAGTCTTAACAAGCTTGAAGTAGACTCTAACTAGCTCTGAAAAGAACTAAGCTCTGAAGAAAGGGATGGAGGGAGGAAGGGAAATTATAAACACATTTGAACTTCAGATTTACATCAATTATCATAAATGATAAATTTATCCTTCAGTATATAGAGTAGTAGGTCTCAGCCTCTCTGTAATCACAGATTTTTTTTAATGCCAGCTAGCACAGTGTCTATAATCCCAGCACTGTGGGTGGTCAAGGTAGAAGGATTGCTTGAGGACAGGAGTTGAGGACCAGCCTGGGCAACACAACAAGAACCTGTCTCTATAAAAAAAAGTTTAAACAACTGGCTTGGCACATGTCTGTAGTCCTAGCTACTCTGGAGGCTGAGGTGGGAGAATTGCTTGAGCCCAGGAGTTCAAGGTTACACTGAGCTATGATCATGCCACTGCATCCCAGCCTGAGCTACAGAGTGGCACCCTCTCTCTAAATAAATAAATAAGCAAGCAAGCAAGCCAACTCCTTCCCCAAGAGATCCTTATTCAACATGCCTGTAGTAGGGCCCATGCATCATGATTTTTTACAAGCACCATAAGAGTCTAACAGGCCACCAAAGTTGAGAACCACTGGTATGGTGTCTTATGCTGTTAGCTAATGACAGTGTAAAGCCCTCATAACCAGCAATGTTACTTTAAAATATATTAATTTCATCTGTATCTCACTCTTTTTCATTGCTGT
Organism: Pan paniscus; assembly: GCF_029289425.2. NCBI lineage: Eukaryota > Metazoa > Chordata > Mammalia > Primates > Hominidae > Pan > Pan paniscus. Next base: position 181,337,536 of record NC_073255.2, read on the forward strand.
TCTCTGAAAATTTTATGTATAAATAGCAAACAATAAATTATTTGTGGATTTTCATAAACATAAATGAATTCCCCTTTGAAAATTGATATGGTATGAGATTTGTTTAGGAAAAAAACTGAAGCCCAGTATTGTAAATGAAATTACATTACAATAAAACACAATTTACAATAGAAAAAATATTAATGGCAAGTTATCAAGGGTTTTTGTGTTCTGTTTAAAAAATTACTGAAACTGATATAAAATGAATATTAGCCAAAGCACATGCCAGTCATTATAACAGTTATTTTGCCAAAGGACCAAAGACTATTATTACGAATATCTCATCCCTAAAAAGTATTTCAATTAAACCATGAAAACTCTAGAGTACTGAGTTTCGTATTCATATTGCACAAACTTCTATATTTAAGCACAGGATTTTTTTCAAGTGTGCATAGGGAAATCAAAAGTGTCAAGTCAATTCGTTCTTTGAGGAAATAAATTGCATGTGGACAAAGCAGAACTATTAAAGGGCTCTGAACAAATATTCCATACCAGAGTCTATTAAAATAATTGAATTACCAATGGACTAAAAAAATTGGTAAGTCACATATAAGAAATTGCTTCAGAGAAAGTAAACAAAGAGTAGAAATAAACAGGTACTTCCTTGAGAAATCTTTCTTGCCCTCTCCCAAGAGTGACCAAATGGTATATGCCAGTTGCACCAGCATAATAACAAACTGTCCCCTTCCATTCATTCGCAGACTGCCCTGGCTTGGATAATAAATTATATAATCACTGTATCCTTCATCATCTTCGGCTTTCGTCTCATCCTTCTATTTCAGTCTCCAGCAAAACTTACTTCAATGAGATGTGCATCCTACCATATCCCATAAATAATGCTCATCAGGGTCACCTGTGACCTCTTCTGTAAAACTCAATGACTAATTCTCAGTTCTCTTCTTGCCTAACACATCTCGGCAGCATAGCAGGGTAGATCACCCCTTGAATCTTTCTTCTTGAATGATCAGGGATGGGGGCGGTGGGGGAGAAAGGAGGGGAACAGGAAATAAAGTAGGGAGAGAGTTGTGTGGTTGCACTTTGTGAACCATCTCCAGTTTTATTAGATTGTTCTTGAGCTATCATGATCAAAACACGATTTAACGATTTGAAGGCAAGACAACTGGCTTTTGCTGCTATTGCTGTTGTCCTTTCTAGTACCCTTCCTGGAACATTTTGTATCATATTGATTTAAGCGTAGTACTCAGGGCTTCAGGACATAGGGCCATCGAGTTTTAGGAGGGAGTAATTTCATTCTGCAGAGAATCACTTTGGGCAAGCAATCCCCCCATCCCTTGACTTGAGGAAAACACTCTCTATTGGTTCTCCTTCTGTGTGACTGACCCACTCCTTCTCAGCCTTGTTTGCTGCTTATTCCTTATCTGCACAGAAAGTACTGAATAAAACTTGTTGAGTAAATAGTGAATATCTCTAGCTTCCATATGTAAGAGTGCCCAGTGCCCCAGGTGCAGATCTTTGGACCTTTTCTCAATCTATACCCACTCCCTAAGTAATCCCCTTTAGTCTCATAGCTTCAAATGCCGTCTATAATGGTGACTTCCATATGCATGACACCAACCCGGGGCTTTCCCCCTGAACTCCAGAACTCTATGTCTAACAGCCTATTCAACAATTCCACTTGGAGAGCTAACAGACATCTCAAACTCAACAAGTCCAAATCAGATTCCTGAATCTTCTCTCCATGCAAACCTCCTCCATCCACAGTGCTCCCCATCCCAGTACCATATCTACCACCGACGCTCTATTCACCGTGAACAGTTTTCATCTCTAGACTGTATAAAACAGCCCTCTAATTGGCCTCTCTGCTTCTACACTTGCCTCTCTTATACTCTATTCTCCACACACCAGCCAGATGGATCTAGTTAAAATATAGTCAGAGGAAGTCATTTCCTGGTTCAAAAACCTCCACTGGCTTCCTTTCACAGTAAAAGTCAAATTCCTCACAAATCACCTACAAAGCTCTACATAACCTGGCTTCTCTCTCTCCCTACTTTATCTCCTATCTCCCTCCCTCCTCCCCCACAGGCCCCATCCCTGCGACAGACACACTGCCCTCCTTGCTGCTCTTAAAACATACAGAGCACAATGCCACCTTTTAGACTTACTGTAGATAGCCACATATTCAGTTAATTCCTTACTTTCCGTTTCACACTAATTCCTTGGCTGTCTGCTCAAATGTTAGTTATCACAGAACTTCCCTGAGCAATCTATGTAAGATAGAAACACCTTCGACTCCACACTAGCACTCACTCTTAACCTGATTTGTTTTTTATAATAAATTTATCACCAGTTTGTTCATTCAATCTTTTTTCTAATGTCTGTCTCCCCACACTAGCACATAAATTCCTGTATCCATTACCTAAAACTGTGCCACATACACAGTAAGCACTCAATAAGTATCTGCTGAGCGGCACTTTCAGCAATGACTTTATGTTCATTTACAATAAATCAATTCCATATGCTTTCTCTAAAAATCAAGTGACTCATCCCTAATTTGAATAGGTACCCTTCCCTTGGTTGCTCGCCCAAAAGGATTCTTTGCAGAATGAAATTACTCCCTCCAAAAACTCAGTGGCCCTTTCCAGGTCCTGAAGCCCTGAGTACTACACTTAAATCAATATGATACAAAATGTTCCAGGAACGGTACTAGAAAGGACAACAGCAACAGCTACAGATGCCAAATGGCTTCCCTTCAAATCGCTAAATCGTGTTTTGATCATGATAGCTCAAGAACAATCTAATGAAACTGGAGATGGTTCAAAATGTGCAACTATACAATTTCAAAGTTTGTAAATATTTTCTTTGAGAATAGATTAAGTATTTTTGAGGTAAATAGATGTTTAGGCTTACTACCTATATAGTGAAAGAAATCCATGTAATATGCCTTGGGCCCTGCAAACCTGAGCATATATCTAGTTATTGTCATCCAACCTTTCAAGTTGAAAGTGTAAAGAGATTCTGAATGATTTAAATCAGTTTCCATCTAAGAGCATTACCTCCCATAATGCAACTGTAATGGGTCTGTCCAAGTTCACTAAACCTAATATTATAAAATCTATGCCACTATAAACAAAATGCCCCAATAAATTCTCACAAGAATCTATATATGTTAGAAATGCATGAGAAAAAGAACACTTTATATTTTACAACTAGTAAGCTTCTGCTCTGTAGGAAGTGGGGGGAAGTGCAAGTGAAACCTGACAAAGTTCTGAGTCTTTCTTGACATAAAAGTAGAAGGCTATAGCAAGAAATGTTTTCTTTCTTTACGCTTACAAAGGTTAGCCATATTCTTGTTGCCAATAAACACATTCTCACTATAACCAAATGAATGAAGTTGAGTTCTTTATCTTGGCACACTGACATCTCTGGATTGCTGGCAGAGTTCAAAGCTGCTCCATCAACTGTCCCTTGCCCTGCAGACATGAGGCACAATAAACTGTGTCTCCTGTCAATCAAGAAAATCAATCACTGCCTAGCAAACTGTAGATGTAATGCCATAACCCTAAGGTTTCATCATAAAGTACTAAAAATTATAGTCCATCACATTAGTTTTGACATGTTGACAGCAGGGCCCACAATAGTCTTTACACTTGAAAAGCCGGTTCAAAACACTTTCTGAAGGCAGACTCTAAGTTTGGAATGAGCTTCTAAATCAAACAGAAAGCCTGACTTTTATACTTAGGCTACTCCTGTAACCTCAACCCATGTCCACCCATATCAAAAAGCACAGAATCTCTTCATGGCAAGCAGTAGAAGAAAGGCCAAGGAGGTTCAACATGGCAGTAAATACTCCCTTTGAAAACCCTTTCTACTTAGGTTTGGTTAGGTTTGATGAGAATTATTTTGGGAAGAGGTGGGCTTTAAAGCTTTATGGGCTTCACATGTAATAACTGTATTCGTCCATTCGCACACTGCTATGAAGAAATACCTGAGATTGGGTAATTTACAAAGGAAAGAGGTTTCATTGACTCGCAGTTCCACATGGCTGGGGAGGCCTCAGAAAACTTACAATCATGAAGGAAGGCAACTCTTTACAAGGCAGCAGGAGAGAGAATGAGTGCCAGCAGGGGAGAGAATGAGTGCCAGCAGGGGAGAGAATGAGTGCCAGCAGGAGAAATGCCAGACGTTATAAAACCATCAAATCTTCTGAGAACTCACTATCACAAGAACAGCATGGCGGAAAACACCCCCATGATTCAGTCACCTCCCAGCAGGTCCCTCCCATGGCATGTGGGAATTATGGGATTACAATTCAAGATGAGATTTGGGTGGGGACACAAAGCCAAATCATATCAACAATACTAAGAATAAACAATTATACTATGTAGATCTTTTCTTTTTTTAATATTCCTTAAAGAGGACTTTGACTCGAGTTATACCAATACATATAATTAAAATAAATACACATGCTCACTTTGACAGCACATATACTAAAAATATAATCAAAATAAGTACAAATTAAGCTAAATTAGACATACTTAAACAACAGTCTGATGTTCCCCGAGACCTACAGTTTAAGAGGAAAAAGCATCTGACAATTACTTGGAATTAGTTTAAAAAGCACTTTTAAGAACTTTCTTTAAAGGACCTTCTTTAAATGATATAGATTACATAACACACTATGTCATCGAAGTACTTCTGAATAGAAGTCATTTTATTCACTCAGTTTTTTAAAAATAAAATGTAAAAATTTAAATGCAAAAGACCTGTGATTCACGAATGACTTCTGATTACACAGACACAACCCACCATATCAAGAGTCAAACCCATACTGAAGGAAAGCTTACTAAACCCAAAATAGGCAAACATTTTCATCTCATGGGCACTGTGGGCTTTAAGAGAAATTAAGAGCAACTTCTGCTATCAACAGGAAAAGCTTTGACACCAACTGATGACTTGCCCTAGGCCACAGATAAGTACTCTGGCAAATGATACCACCTCAGTCTCAGTGTCCCTTAATCAGATCCAGGTCCAGGTGAAGTAAACAGAACAAGTCTGGTATCTCTACAATTGGATTTCTTTTTCACAGAGATTATATGTCACCAAAGCTGGAGTGCAGTGGCACGATCTCGGCTCACTACAGCCTCCACCTCCAAGGTTCAAGCAATTCTCATACCTCAGCCTCTGGAGTAACTGGGATTACAGGTATGTCCCAACACATCCAGCTAATTTTTGTATTTTTAGTAGAGACGGGGTTTCACCATGTTGGTCAGGATGATCTCGAACTCCTGATCTCAAGTGATCCACCCACCTCAACCTCACAAAGTGGTGCTATCAGGTGCGAGCCACCACATCCAGCCTATATAATTGTGTGTGTGTGTATATATATACATACGCACAAAAAAAAGTTTGCTAAGAAAGAGTATTCAAAGGTTTTGTTTTTAATAAAGAATGGAAAGAACACAAAAGCCCATTGATACAGCTGTGCTATGTCCCACATAGTGAAATAGCTATATATTACCTAAACTACAAGAATATGGGAATAAACATGGAACATTCTCCAAGACAAAAATAAGTAGGAAAGGAGGGTTCAAATAACAGATGATACATTACCATTTGTGTAAAAAAAATTTTCAATATATACGTATATTTTTACACATATATCTTTTCATCCTTAGACTATCCATCAAAAGGGAAAATGTTAAGAGCACAATAATGAAAAGAAGCATTACTTTGCATATCTTACTCTTGTATCTTATTAATTTTGTACTTTTTAAAAATTTTTATTTATTTATTTTTGAGACGGAGTCTCACTCTGTTGCCCAGACTGGAGTGCAGTGGTGCAATCTTGGCTCACTGCAACCTCCAGGTTCAAGCGATCTATCCTGCTTCAGCCTCCTGAGTAGATGGGATTATAGGCACGAGTCACCAAGCCCAGCTAATTTTTTGTATTTTTAATAAAGATGGGGTTTCACCATGCTAGCTAGGATGGTCTCAATCTCCTGAACTCATGATTGGCCCGCCTCGGCCTCCCAAAGTGCTGGGATTACAGGCATACGCCATCACGCCCGGCTATTTTTTTTTTTTTTTTTTTGTATTTTTAGTAGAGATGGGGCTTCTCCATGTTGGTCAGGCTGGTCTCAAACTCCTGACCTCCGGTGATGTGCCTGCCTCGGCCTCCCAAAGTGCGGGGATTACAGGCATGAGCCACTGCACCTGGACTTTTTTTTTTTTTTTTTTTTTTAGAGACAAGGTCTCAGTCTGTTGCCCAGGCAAGAGGGTAGTGCTGCAATCATGGCTCACAGTAGCCTCAAACTCCTGGACTCAAGTGATCCTCCTGCCTGCCTGTCTGACAAGTACCTGGGACTACAGGAACATACTACCACATCAAGTTAGTTTTCTTGTTGTTGTTGTTGTTTCTGTAGAGATGAGGTCTCTATGTCAGGAGTCCCCAGCTCCCCAGCCGCATCCCAGTACTAGTTCCTGGCCTGTTAGGAACTGGCTGCGCAGCAGGAGGTGAGCAGTAGGCATGCAAGCATTACCACCTGAGCTTGCATAAGATAATATAATATATTATATATAATTATAATATATAATATAGTATATATGTAATATATATATTATATAGTATATAGTTATATAATATAGTATATATGTAATATATATTATATATTATATAGTATATGTAATATATTATATAGTATATGTAATATATTATATATTATATAGTATATGTAATATATTATATATTATATAGTATATGTAATATATTATATATTATATAGTATATGCACTATATATTACATGTAATACATAATATATAATATATTATATATTACATATATTATATAATACATGTAATATATTATATATGTAATATATTATATATTATATAAAATATATGTAATATATTATATATTATATAAAATATATGTAATATATTATATATTATATAAAATATATGTAATATATTATATATTATATATAAATATATGTAATATATTATATATTATATATAAATATATGTAATATATTATATATTATATATAAATATATGTAATATATTATATATTATATATAAATATATGTAATATATTATATATTATATATGAATATATGTAATATATTATATATTATATGTGAATATATGTAATATTATATATTATATGTGAATATATGTAATATATATTATATCTATCAATATATGTAATATATATTATATCTATCAATATATGTAATATATATTATATCTATCAATATATGTAATATATTATATATTATATATATCAATATATGTAATATATTATATATTATATATATCAATATATGTAATATATTATATATTATATATATCAATATATGTAATATATTATATATTATATATATCAATATATGTAATATATTATATATTATATATATCAATATATGTAATATATTATATATTATATATATCAATATATGTAATATATTATATATTATATATATCAATATATGTAATATATATTTATTATATATGTAAGTTATATATATACATATATATATGTATATATATATGTGAAACAAGTAAAATAGAAGAGTTCCTACTGATGAAAAGGAAAGCGACCTCCCAAGCAATATATCCCACTCCTAAGAAGTTGCTGGCCAACAATCCTTAAATGTTAGGCTAGAATATAATAAAGGATCACTAAAATGATAGATTGTTTGGGTTTCAGACTACAAGTAAAGCAAATAATTTGTGCAAGACTATCTAGCATCCTTTCTTCCCAAAAATTATTAAATAATTCATGCTGATTTGTCTGCGTAGATTGGAAACTTTTAAGAGACTAGAGAAAGGGAGTTAGAACCACTAATTCCCTAAACAGCAAAAGGAGATGCAACTCACTCTAAACACCATGTAGGGGTCTTTCCCTCTGCTGAAATAAGTTATAGGGAACTCAGAAAACATTTGTTCTTCAAAGCTTAGGGGAAGATTTTATTAAACAGTGTTATATTTAAGAACTTACTCATATCCATATCCATCCTAATTCCTAATTCTATTCATCTTTTTAAATTACTTCTTGACATACAACAGTTCTCTTCATCAATAGTTACTAGAAATGAATATAGAAAAGGTGTTAACATGTCAAAACCATACCTTAGGAGAGTAGAAATGAAAAGCAGAAAGGGAAAATTAACTTTTTCTATATTTGCCTTTGGATCAGATAAATGTTTATACTAAGTCTGTACTACATTCAAAAGCTTTGTTAAAAAGAAGTGAGGATAGGAACTTTATGAGTAATTACAGAAGATTGAAACAGATTGGAAAATTATTAAAAGGCTGAGGTACACTTCAAAATATTTCTGTTCTGTCAGGGGAAGAAGCAGCAGCACACCAGCCACTATTAGTTAAAGGAAAGCAATGTTGCATTTGCGTTCGTTCAGTCACAGATTGATTTGACACTCGTTTATGAAACTTTTAAGAATTTTAACAGCAGGAGCAATGTACTTTTTAAGTCAATAGCTTCAGCACTGAAATTATGAGAACCAAGTATATCAAAATAGTAGTAGTTCAACAAGGAAAATAAAGGGGCCTCTTTCTTGGAAAAAAAATTGAAGATAAAAGATACCAAAATTACTTGCCTCAATTAATTTCAGAATAAAGTTATAAAACTACATCTCTATATATACATAGTGTGTATATAGGTACAACATATATGTCTATATATATATATAGTGTGTGTGTGTGGAGAGAGAGAAAGAAGATTCTCACTCTGTTTGTGCTGCTATAACAGAATATCATAGACTGGGCAATTTATAAAGAAGAGAAATTTATTAGAGTTCTGAAGGCTGAGAAGTCCAAGATCAAAGCGCCAGCATCAATGTCTAGCGAGCGCCTTCTAGGCAGGGCCCTCATGACCCAAGCACCCCATCTCTCAACACTGCCATGTTGGAAGATGAATTTTCCAACACACGGATTTTGGGGGACACATTCCGAACAGAACATATGTACCTAATATAGTTTTGAAACTGTAAGATAATTCAACAATCTAGACATTTATATTGAGTGAGGAAGTACTTCCTAGGCAAACAAGCAAAGCAAAAAATCATCACTGAAAGTCTCAGTTTTGTTACTAGACTCAGCTTTTAAAGGCAAGAGCATGTGCTCATTCCTGAACCCCTAGCACCAAGCAAACTGTCTGGCACACAACAGATACTCAGTAACACTCATCAAAAAACTCATCAATGACTGAACAGCACACCCTGGTTTGACAGAGACTGTGTCAGAGACCAAGTGTCCAGCTCCACCTTGGCTCTAGTCTAGCAGGCTGATCCTGATTCTGTGAACCTGTCAGGAACTGCCACAGTTCCCAGATCTTTGTTATGGTTTTTCCTCTGTCTTGAATACCTTTCAGAATAGTAGAGTGATTAAGTACATATGAATAAGAATAGTACAGTGATTAGGCACAGTGATCAATACAGTGATTGGAATCAGACCTAGCTCAAATCCAAGTTTTCTCATTTATTAGCTGCCTGACTGGAATATTTGGGAAATTAATTTAACATCTCTGAGCCTACAAAGTGTGGACTATAGTAACAGGAGACTCAGTGAGATTATACTTATAGAGAGCTGTATAGTGCCTAGCAATGTAAGTAAATATTCAACAAATGTAGATTCCTGTCCCTGCCAAAGACCTACTTATCTTTCAAAACCAACAGAAAATACTTTACCCCCCTACCCTTTCCCTACATCTTTTCTTTTTACCCATTAATCATTTTCACCTGCCAACCATGGTATTCACAATTCCTTCTAATAATAGCTATATACATCTCATTTAACAGTTTATAAATTTCAGATATGCTGAAAACATAATTTATTCATCCTATTAGCTTGAAAATTCAACGTAAGACCTGGCACAAAGAAGTTATACAATGAACTGTTTCTAACATAACCTAAAAAAGCCATTCATTGTGCTGTTTCCTGTGTCATGAAAATAGTTACCCATAAAACTAAATGTGTGCACATGCACATAAACTAAACCATCACAATTTCGGAGTGTTCTAAATTTCTTTCCACTTAATCTTTAAAACTTTCTACGTCAATATTGCACAATAGAAGCACAATATTGCTTCTAACGATACTATACTCTGTATGAACAGAAACACAATCTTAAAACAGATGGGCAGATGAACGGACAGATACATAGAGACAGAAAGAACAAGGTATAACACACTTAATATCAGCATCCCTCACGTAATGAAGTATATGATCCAATGCTAAAACAGCTAGAAACTGAATTTTATTTCTTCTCATGATATTCATTATAAATTAGACAATGAATCTGAAGAAAATGAAACACTCCCACACTTGCAGGGCCAGTTAATAATAAAAAACACTTATAACTGCAAATCCCTGGAAGGTTTCCATCTAAACTGCACTCCTCTACCATTCTTCCACTCACACCCACACCTGGAAATGATCTCAGCCAACAAAAGGGAACATACAAAGTTTTCACACATTATGAGACACGTATCCATAATTTTATGAATAAACAATGTGGCTAATCAACTCTCTACTTACAATTCCCTTACTTTATATGTAGATTATTTTTAATATTACAGGAATGGATTATGTAATCTGCTGGGTTCCCAAATCCCTTGTCAGGTCCTCCATCTTTCAGTTGTCTAGCATTTATGAGGACTTTGCTGCTCATTAGTACATCTACCAAAGGCAATGAAGGAAAGGAAAACAAACAGAAACAAATCTTTCATTTTGTTCAAGTGAGCTCTTACATCTTTTTTAGATGTATCATCAATTTAAAAGTGAAAATATTTACACATTTTAACATCTCTGATGCGCATTCTAGAATACATTTAGAATGCATTTTAGAGTCAATGAGATCTTAGCACAGTGTGGGTGTAATTGGCAATTGTTGTTACTTTCTTAGTGGTACATAAAACAATGACGTATCTTCTAATTAATGGATCAAGGATGCAATTTAAACCAGTATTTAAGCTATACTTATTATTTTTATTATTTTACACCAATATCATGAATATTTGTGAGTTGTAATGAGGTTTATAAATAAATCAAAATTTGTGGAATTAAGATACTAGGATAAATGGTATCAAATATTAACAAAGAATAATCAACATGTTCTCTGCTTTTCTAACAAAAGCTAATGTTTATAATATTTAAAAACCATGATTTCCTTATAATGTCATGAAAAAGCAAATGATATTGTTATTAATGCTTTGGATCCAATGAAGAACACAGGCCCAAAAATAGTGTGAAGAACAACAGACTGAAGAAAACACCCAATGTGCCAAATGCAATGAGATCACAGGGAAGGGGAAGCTGTCCCAGGGGAATGGGGAAGGAGTCATAGAAGAGTCATTCTAGCAGTACTGGAGGCTGAGTTACAGTGCCCTATGTGGAGGAGGTAGGATAGTCCCGGAGAAAACACCATATGCAAAGAGTCAAAATGCATGAAAAGTGGCCAATACTGTGAATGGGGAAAAAGAGGTAATGACAGCAGAAAACCTAGGAGAGAGGTCGTGGCCACACAGTAAAATATATTTTAGGCCATTTTAAGTAATGATCACCAGCTCCCTCTCCCCATCAATTTCAGCTGGAAGACTCAAATAAATGATTTTTTTAAAATCTCCATTTTGATATGGCTATTACTGGCCTTATTGCTTAGAGCAATGTCAAGGTGCTACATATAGCCCTAACATTGTCAATGTCTTCCTTAGATTTGACCCACTACAATTAAAATGAAATCACTCTTAACATTATTTTTGCTACTCAACTCATGTTCTCCCACATTATGATTCAGGAGCTAAGGCTTCTAAAATTACAGACTTCTCAAAGAAGCTAAAAAGAACTTGTGAATAAGATTATGAATGAAATCTAAGAAGACACGTTAAATCTGCTCCCAAGTATAAAAGCCAAAGAATTTATCCATTAGCATCTGAATAATAAGTGCCAACACAGCAAGCTGTCATCTGAAACTCTTGGCAGTTCCTTCCTTTGAGCCCTGATGAAGCAGGAGCCATAAGGTATGGATGTGTAAGGAGATAATTAGAATTCTCATTTCCCCCAGGTATTGTCAGCCCCAAGAGAATAACAAGGTGCTATTATTTTATTACACAGTAAGTTCTACTGTTACATAAACTGTATAACTTCTTACACAAGATTACTATGTATCAAGTACTGATCTCACTCCACTAAGAAAGAAGCTCAACTGTGAGCTGAATTTTTATCGCCTATTCACTGGGTATCCCTAGTACCTAACACAGAGAAGCTCAGTAAATATCCAGTAAATACAAGTAAAAAGAAAAAAAAATAGAAATCAAAGTATCATATATGCACTCTTTCATTTAAGCCCTACAAATTATGGGGAAAATCCTATTACTTTTCCTATTTGCCAAAGGAAGAACTAAGGTTTGAGAAGGAAAATAATTGACCAGAGGTCACCAGTGGCATAACAAAGCCAGAATACTTTAAGCCAGTCTCCTGCTTAACCTCTAGGCCGCCCCTTTCCTATCTACGTGGATTTCCTTGATGACTACACTTAATGCAAATCTCAAGAGGTCTGTAGCATTAGGTTTAGAGAAAACTCAGGAAAGGCTAAGTGAAAGATTCTCAGTAACCCATTAGCAAACTGAGTTTCCAGCAGATTAACACACTACTTATGAATCTTTAAAGTAGAAAATAGAAAATTAGAGGAATCTTAAGGGCAGCAGAATATACCACTCCAAAGTATGTCACAATGTTCAATGACTGTTTTGAGCTAAAGGCAATTGAGAAGAAACAGATACACAAAAAGCTCTCTGCTTTCTCCCTATTTGCCTAAAAGCCAGACATAAATTTATAAAGGTGCCCCTCTTCCCTTCTCTATCAGAAAGGACAAGTAAATCACCAGAGATGACTTCTGACCCTTATCAGTCTAGAGAGGGCGCCAGAGAAACCTCTGTCCAAAGTACACTAACTGCCATTACTTTGCCCTATATTTATTTACCATTAGTCTCCCCTATATTTATACCTCCCCAGAATGTGTACCCCTAAACACTCAAGGTTCTTTTCCATTGTCATGTCCCCCTGTAAACATTCATCATTTTGGGGGGAAGATGCTATATAAGCCATAGTTCTAAGCCACCTCTTTTGAGAGTTACTCTTTCCTTGAGTTTTCTCCCTTATAAGATATATACAAGTTAATGAATCTTTTTCTCTCTTGTTAGTCTGTCTTTTGTTACACAGGTCCCAGCTAAGAACTCAGAAGCGTAGAGGTAAAATTATTTTCCTCCCCTAAGAACCTCAGAGATAAAGGACAATTTTGGTGGAAAATGCGGTTATTGGAGTATCTTAAATTTTTCTGATTACTAATTTGTTTCTATTTTTACCCTATTATTTTCCTTCTATTAATCTTTTAAAAGCATTTCCCAAATTATATCCAATAACTACATTATTTGGATTTTTCAAAGTAATATTTCATTTCATTAAATCTAAACCAGAGGTTACGAGAGAATGTTTCAAGAAATAATTTTCCACACAACTAGGCCATGACTGCCACCTGGCTGACAGTGATTGCAAGGTGCCATCCAATTGTAGGAAGCTTAAAATATGACAGAAAAATGTGTCTCTAAGAATCCATGGAAAAAGAGAAAGAGCAAGAGAGTATCTCAAGAACAGAAGCATCGTGCTTCTTTTTAAGAGCCTTACAAAAAATGGAGTACTAAGTAGAAGCTCAATAAATATCAATTGAAAACAATTATTGGTTTGCTTTGAAATTCTGCATATGTAGATGAGTTCCCTTTTAAAAAAATATTTAATCTATAATATCTAAGGTAAAAAATGTTCAACAGAAAAGTATATCTTTTTAATATTTTTCCATATAAACTGGAAAAAACGAGTCATTTCTAAACTCTTAGATGTGTTGACATTTTATGAGAGACTGTATATTTAAATTAAAAAATAAATAAATAAAATGGAAAGAATGCACAGCAGATAAAGATTACTTCACACAAACATATGACTTAGTGCTTAGGAACCCCTACAAATGCTGAAAGGTTTCAATGGAAAACAAAAAAATAATTTTACTTGCATAGGCTATGGAGCAGGCCCTCACTGTTGGTAATTGTAATTACTGTAGTTAATTTATATACTATTATAATTTATATACTATTTAGTTAATTTCATATTATAGTTAATTTATATACTATTCTATACCATGTGCATGACAAATTAATCTTCATGCACACTTTATCAATATAAATCAACAATAAACAAAACACATCAATATAAAGCTTGATGTCCAACTTGATTTTCTTCAAACGTGTGTGTTTGTATTTGCATCAAACAAAAATAAGGTAGAGCTATAAGAACTTTAAGTTGTCAAAACAAAGTAAAAATGGTCTCTAGTAAGAAAGTAAATACTTTAAAAGGCTGATATAGTGCTAAGGTTATACATGCAAGGACTTTCTCCTTTTTCTGTACAACTTTTGACAGAGGGAGAAGCAAAGAGAATAGTAGAATAAGAATCAAGCATATGAGAAAACAAAAAAGTTTGCGGTCAGAAATTTCAGCAAGGGCACTGACTTAAAAAAACTGGAGAATTATCTACAAAAGATTTTGATAAAACTATATATAACACAAGCTCAAATGGATCTGAATAAATTTTGGGGAATATACCATATAAGGAGGAGTAGGATTAGACACCTTGTGATTAGGCTGAATGGCAAGTGACATGTCAATTATGGAACAGGAAGAAAAACTATCCACAGGCCCATCTCTGGATTAAATATACTCTTTCTTAGTACCATGGGGCAGGGCAGGGCAGGGAGAGAAAGCAGAGAAACAGAACTTGATAAACACCTGTTTTAGGGGCCAAAAAGCAATATAAAAGAAATCACAGCCGGGTGCACTGGCTCATGCCTGTAATCCCAGAACTTTGGGAGGCCAAGGCAGGCGGATTACCTGAAGTCGGGAGTTTGAGACCAGCCTGACCAACATGGAAAAACCCCATCTCTACTAAACATACAAAATTAGCCGGGCATGGTGGTGCACGCCTGTAATCCCAGCTACTTGGGAGGCTGAGGCAGGAGAATCGCTTAAACCCGGAGGGTGGAGGGTGCAGTGAGCTGAGATTGCACCACTGCACTCCAGCCTGGGCAAAAAGAGCAAAATTCTATCTTAAAAAGAAAAGAAAAGAAAAGAAAAGAAATCACAGACCTAGTCCTTATCTTTGGCTACCAAATGGGAAAATCTCACAAGTCCAAATGGACTGAGTCTAACCACGAAATAATATCACGGATTCAGCCATTACAACTCTCTAGAATTTTCTCATTTCTTCTTCATTAAAGAGCAAAGAGTAGACACAGATGTAAAACTGGACCTGAGTTCCAGTTCTGCCAAGTAGTTGAACCTCTGCTCTGTAAGAGCTATATGACAGATCTGTCTGCAGGACTCAACAAATAAGAAACGTTCAGTATACAACTGTAGCTTTTTAAAAGTGAGTCCTCAATTTTCTCATAGACTTCAATTTTCTCATCCATCTGTTTATTCAACATGTTTTAGCATGCTTGGCATTTTTATGAGCTCGGCATAAGGGCACCGAAAATAGAAATATTGTACCTGCCCTCCAACAGCCCAGAGTTTCGTGGGAGACAGACCATTAACACAAGGTTGTGGAAGAGAAATAAAGGTGTAAGAATAAACCTCAAACTGGCATAGCTTCAGCGCCGAAGTCATTTAGCCAATCTATCCCAAAACTGTTCATCAAAATTGGTATTAATCTAATGAGATAAATAACTCCTACCCAGTTCTCAATGTATAACTACCACCAACCATTTTTAATAAATTAGAATATCTGCATAAAATTAATTATAAAATTGATTCACTCTGTCTTTAAGTTATTTAAAAGGATTACAGACAAGGGGAAAATGCCATATACCTGAATCACAGCCAGAATCTTTTTTAGATAATTTCTCAAATACCCCACTGTTAGCAATAAAAATTCATGGGTCTTATAAAATGTATTAATTTCTAATCATGAGGCCCGTATTTGAGATTTTCTTAATGGAAGAATCTGTATGGATATAGAGTTAGCTCCTTTATGAATTAGCTCCTTAATTAGTAGAGGAGAAAGAAGGCTCTTTTGCACTAAGAGGAACCACCTACATGGCTTCAACTTGGTTGTGTTCTCCAGAGAATGTTTTTGAGTCACTGGTTTTTTTTTTTTTTTTTTTTTTGAGTCTTGCTCTTGTCCCCCAGGCTGGAGTGCAATGGCGCGATCTCGGCTCACTGCAACTTCTGCCTCCCAGGTTCAAGCGATTCTCCTGCCTCAGCCTCCTGAGTAGCTGGGATTACAGGTGCCTGCCACCACGCCCGGCTAATTTTTATATTTTTAGTAGAGACAGGGTTTCACCATGCTGGCCAGGCTGGTCTCAAACTTCTGACCTCAGGTGATCCACCCGCCTCGGTCTCCCAAAGTGCTGGGATTACAGGCGTGAGCCACCGCGCCCAGCAAGTCACTGATTTCTTAGGAACATTATGAGTAATCTCCTGGAAAAAAAAAATGTTCATGTACACAAAATGTACATACAAATGTAGGAAGTAACTTTTTCTTTAAGAAATATATATGTATTAGCGCCTGCATTGCTATAAAGAAATACCTGAGACTGGGTAATTTATAAAGAAAAGAGGTTTCATTGGCTCAAATTCTACGGCTGTACAGGAAGTATGGTGGCATCTGCTTGGCTTCTAGGGAGGCCTCAGGAAACTTAAAAATCGCGGCAGAAGGAGAAGGGAAAGCCAGCACTTTACACGGCCAGAGCAGGAAGAAGTGGCAGGGAAGGTGCCACACACTTTTAAATGACCAGATCTCAGAACTTACTATCAGGAGAACAGCACCAAGGGGGAAATCTGCCCCCATGATCCAGTCACCTCCCACCAGGCTTCACCTTCAACACTGGGGATTACAATTCCACTTGGGATTTCGCCAGGGACACAGATCCAAACCGTATCAATATACTTAGTGCCCATTTTCCCCTCTCAAACAATTCAGGTGTGCCAGAGCAATGCAAGTGCAGGTGTGCGTGTGTGTGTGTGTGTGTGTGTGTGTGTGTGTGTGTGTACGTGTGTTGAAGGGTGAGGAGGGAGCCACCCAGGCCCACAGTGAGATGTCAGAGCCAATCAAGGGTGAAGGGGGTGGGGCTGGCTGACCACGGGATGTCAGAGCTCCAGTGGGAGCGGGAAGAAAATGTCACTCTCATTAAGCCATCATGGGGATTAAGTCATATGGACAGTTTAGCGCAATGTCTAGCATAGAGCATGTAAACCCATGGGGTAGGAACTTTTTACCCGTTTTGTTCAACACTGTAGTCTCCGTGCCTAGGTAACTACTACCTTATCAACGTTCAATCATATTTGACAAACTGGTAAGTTTCAGTGTTAACTCTCCACTCAATAATTGGAATTATGATAAGGTAAAAGGAGTTAGAGAAGACCAAAAAGGCACAGTGAGTAAAAAAGGAAAACAGCAGGGACTCCCCCTAGAGCAAAGAGGAGCTGACTTCACAGGGAACTCTTCTATACACTGTTGTGGTGTCTTCTACCTCCGAGTATGTAGTAAGAAGCATTAAATGCCTGTACTTCCCTGTCCCATAAGAGCCGGAGGGGATCACCCAGATGAGGAAGAGTGATATATAAAGTGCTAGTTGAAAATATAGATTGTTTCTCAACCCTTCTCCCTACCTGTGGTACAACGGAAGCAAAATAGAATCCCAGGAGAAGGGTAATCACAATCTTGAATAAGGACTTAAGGGCAGCAGGGGTAGTAAAGAGAAGCAACATCTCAATACAACCAACGGCCACATCTGGCCAGTGAAAAAGACTAACAGGAGTTGGAGACTTACAGTGAATGCTGATCACCTGAATTCAGTTGTTGCTGCTAGAGTCCCAGCTATTCTAGCCACTGCAACTGTAACTGAAACCACTGCACAGGCTGCTGGCACTAAGTCTTGAGGTCCTGGGCATTACCAACACCTTGTTTTTCATCCCACAGGTACCTGAGAACCAAAATCCATTTTCATTTACATGCAAGGCCTCCAGGTACTTCCAAACGGGAAGCTACACTCTTTGGGGCTATATGCCAAGAGGGAGTAGAGTCAGGATTTTGTGCCTTGTGACATCTAAAGTTTTCACTACAGAGGAGAGCCCATTGGTAAACAAGTCAGAAGCCTCACTTTCAACAGTCGTGACTGTGGTGTTACCATACCTCTGCCTGAAAAGGAGGCTGAGAAACTCTCACAGTGTACAAGAATCTTCCCATGTAAAAGTTCTTGGGACTATGAAGACAGTTTTCTGCTCAATTCCTCTGGCAGTTAAGGAATTCTGCTGTCTTATTAGTCTCTTTGGGTACAGGAAACAGTATGTACCTCACCTTGGCATTCTACTTGGTGCTTTACTTTGGTTAGTTTGCAAACCAGCACCCTTGGAGCATAGCCCAGAGTCCCCATTGGAAACCAACCAGCAAGCTGTGGCACACTCTCAACCTCTGGCACTCCACAGACTCACTACGAGTCTCTACGATGAGTTGGGAATCTAAGTATGGAGTGAAGGGAGATGATCTCCAACCAGCAGCAACCTTTGGGGTTCTGGGCTCATCACCTCCCTGATGTGGCTGCCAGGTACATCCCTTTTAAAAAGCAGCTATGAGCTTGCTGCTTGGCTCTTGTTTAAACTCTCCACCTAACCCACTGAGGCCTTGTGACTCGCTTGCCTGATAGTCCCATTGAAGGACTCTATAAATATCAAGGTGGGTAGGACCCAATAAGCCTAGCTTATCAAATAGAAATGATATCTTCAAGGACCAGCTAGCCTACTCCCAATGGCATCTCAACTTTACCTTAAAAAAGTGGCAGCTAACCCTCTGGGGAAAACTATCCCCCCTTCCCTGCCGGCCCCAACTCTGGCACCTGAAGCAAAGTCATTGGCTCATGCGGCCATGGGTTGCCTGGGCTTGGTTCACTGATGGTTCAGCTAAGCTGAAACTCAATGTCCACTGGACTGCTAAAGCTGTACAATCTCAGTGCTCAACTGTGCAGAAATGAAAATAGCCGTGGTGTTTCTGCACAGGGAGGCAAAGCTCAAAGCCACTCTCACAGCTTTGGCCAATATTTGCCCTGATGTACATTATATTTCTACTGACTAAAATTATTCCTAGTGTTCTATCTCAGATTGGCCTCATTCTGCTGCTTGGACTATTACTGATAATGCCCTTGGTTAAATTTCATATGAGACAAGTTGAACAGTCTGGTCTGAGCCTCTGTCAATCCAATTAATCAGAGTGGCTGACAGAGTGGGGTATTCAGGTTAAAATTCATCAGAAGCCAGGACAGCACAGGAGTAAGTGTAGATGGTGTTGAGAAGTAGTTCTCTATGGATCTCTCATGTTTCTGTATGTCTTGTGAGGTACTGCCCATTTTTGTTCCAGATCATCTTTTCAAGGATAGCTTAGAGGACAGAGACAGTGTCAGCTCCGGAGCAAAAGGCAGCCATGCTTACTAAAGATAATGTCTCCTTCCAGGGCATTTACTTAACATTATGAAAAATTCAAGAGTCATAAGCTCTGGGATTGTCTCGGGCAGCCCTAGGTGTCGTCTGACTGTCTTCCCATCATCCTATGGGAAGCAAGGTCCAGAAAACTGGCCCAAAATGCTGCTGCCACTGCTGTAAGAAATTGTCCTTCATCTCTGACTCAGGAGTCTCATGTCTTCCACCAGTATCCATGAAATTGTGGCTGACTTGTTAGTTTGCAAGAGGGGTAAAATCTGAAGCGATTCCCTGTTCTTGAAATTTATAGCATCACATATACACACATGAGAGTATTTTATCATATTTTTAGGCATAAGAATGAGCTGCAAGTAACCATTTATGAAACCCCTGAAAAAGTTAAGAAAAATCTTTTTTTTTTAGATGGAGTCGCACTCTGTCACCCAGGCTGGAGTGCAGTGGCACGATCTCAGCTCACTGCAACCTCTGCCTCCCAGGTTCAAGTGATTCTCCTGCCTCAGCCTCCTGAGTAGCTGGGATTACAGGCACGCACCACCGTGCCCAGCTAATTTTTCTATTTTTAGTAGAGATGGGGTTTCACCATGTTGGTCAGGCTGGTCTCAAACTCCTGACCTCATGATCTTCCTGCCTCGGCCTCCCAAAGTGCTGTGATTACAGGCGTGAGCCACCACGCCTGGCGAAAAATCTTAAACTTAATAATGCATCCTCTTCTCCTCTACTCAGCCCTTCCCCCTACCCACAAATATCACCAATATTTGTAAATGCCTAATTTTATTATTTATATCATGCTATTTGAACTTTATAAATTTCTAATACTTTATTTTCAGCTATGAAACAAACAAGAGTGAAATTATCATTAAGAGCTGAAGAACATTAGTAAATTACAAAAGACTTATTTCAAAAATTTTCATGGACTAAAAAATGCACCGATACCTAAAATATTGTCTCTTGGGAATTTGTAGTTGTTTTAATATGAACTTTTCTCAAAATCTAAAATTCTAGTATATGCTATAAACACTATATCAGCAGAGGATAAATATAATAGCAGTTGCATTTCTGAAATGTTTAAGAATACCATGGTTTATAGAAATAGTAAACATGTCGGAAGAATACATATTCAGGCTTGCGGGTAGAAAACATATGTCTATGTCAACAAGACTGCTGAAAATGATAGTTGATTTTCTTTCCTTCCATAAGACAATATCAACTATCCCATAAAGCACAGACACTTTTGTTCACATCATAAACTACCAAGTCAGAATATGTGCGTGAATACAGCCATGGAATAATATGTCTTAGTAAATGCCAGTTATCATTGTCATAAATTTCTAACAGTTCATTATAAACAAAACCCAGGAACAAGATTCAAAATTATGTTATTTTAAAGACAGGTCATCATTCATGATTGATTTCTGTACAAAACTGAGGTAGAGGCTATTGTATAGTAGTAACTTTTAAACCCTGTAAGAAAAAATGATTTTCACATTTTTTGAGAGTTTTTTCAGCACAAAGGCAATAAACGTATTACTAAAATCCAAGATATTGTATCATTTCATCTGTAAATATTTCAGCATGTATTACCAAAGGAGTTCTTAGAAAAAAAATAGACACACTATTACATCAAAAATGAACAATAATTGCTTAATATCAAATATCCAGAATGTTCAAATTTCCTGTCACATACAAAAAAATTTTTATACTTCATTCATTGAAATGAGAATCCAAAGAAGGCCCACACATGTCTCTTAAATCTCTTTTAATCCAGATTCCTCTTCCATTTCTTTGTGTTGTTTTCCTTGATGTTTATCTGTTGAAGGAACTAGGTTGTTTATCCCACATACTATATTTTGCTGATTTTATCTAATGATATCATTTGATATCTTCCTCTACTCCCTGAATTTCTTATAAGCTAGTAGTTTGTGTCTGTTGTCAATTTTTTGCCTCCAGATATAAATCTATTCTTCCTAGCCAGCTCTGCAAGAGTGGGGTTGAACTTGGAAATATTTCTCCTCTGATGAGCTATCCCAGTAGAAGGCTTTGTCACTAGAAGGCAGTGGAAAGACACGCAGAAGGAAGAGCTTCTCTTTCTGGTTCTAGTGTATTTGTCTCTCTGGGCTTCAGCATGGCATACAGTTCCTTACAGCTGAGCTGAAAAGCCAGCATCAACCAGCACCTTCCCACGGACGTCACATACACACACACACACACACACACACACACACACACACACACACGGCCAGTGTATCCCTCTTGGAAGCTTCCACAACCAGTGCCAATAGCAGGGCACTTCACCATCACCAGCCTCCCCCAACTCAACCCCATCCCCAGGAGGTTTTGCAATAGAGCACAGGAGCTGCCACCTGCCTTTAGACGACCTCCCTGGAGCCCCCAATGGCTGTGCAGCAGAGTGGCAGTGAGTAGGGATTGATAGGTGGTTTTCCACCGACACCCACCATCAGGTGTCTTTGAAGAAGGGTGCCACCAGGTAAGCACCTCCATTTGAACAAATCCTCTGTCACCTACCCATCCCAGAGAATAGGCTGACTCAGTAAATTCCAAGTCATTGCATCTTCCTGTGAATACCTTCCACAGTACTCCTGAGAATGGGTTTCCAGGCAGCACAGAACCTCGGCCAACTACCCCCAGCAGTAAGCCACAGCTGCACAGCCTCCACCCAGGCTAGGCTCTCAGCCCTGAGAGTGGGTGGTCTCTTCCTTGGACACTTTCTTCCACGCTGGTGGTGGTGACTGCTCTCCATGTATCTGCTATTCCTATACATCTTTGCCTCTTATTAGTTAATCCACCTACTCCACTCCCCTAGTGACCATTCTTTAGATGAAACTTTCCATTTTCAAATAACTGTATGGTTTCTGTCCCTTATTTAGACCATGACACATATTCAGTTAAATCTAAAGGCTTAATCAGACTCAGGCTTATTTCCTAAGTCAGGCTGAGTACTTCTGTCAGGAGGCAAAAGTCTGGTTGTCTATTTTTGTTATGATTATAATCTAGACATCTATCATTCTGTTAGTGGTTAAAATTCTAATTCTAGAGGGAGGGGCCAAGATGGCTGAGTAGAAACAGCTGCGGTGGAAGGCTCCTATCAAGAATGAAAACGATGAGTGAATCCTGCACCGGCAACTGAGGTATCCAGGTTCTCCCATTGGAACTGACTAGACAGTTGGAATGAACTACAGAGCTGGGTGCAGCGACAGCCCACCCAGGAACTGCACAGGACACGGGGAGCTCCCACCCTTAGCTAAGGGAGGCGGCAAGTGATTGTGCTGCCCCACTTGGGAAACCATGCATTTTCCACGGATCTGTGCAGACGGATCTGTGCAGATTCTCAGTGGCTGCCTGAGACTGCCTAAGACTACCGAGGTCCTGAGGGGAAAGGGGAGGCCACCATCACTGCAGATGCCTGCTGCCTAAGACAACTGAGCTCCTGGGCGGAGGGGAGGCAACAACCATCACTGCAGCTCCAGTCTGCCGTTTTCCCCTGCCGGTGCCAGGGAGACTGGACAGTTTGGACCCACAAGGAATTCCCCACAGTGCAGCACAGCGGGTGTGGCAGATCATGGCCAGACTGCCTCTTCAGGCCAAATTTGGACCCATCACTCCTCACCAGGCAGGGCCTCTCTGCAACAATCTCAGCAACTCCAGCCACGGATATGTGAACAGAACTCTGATATCCTTAGTACAGAGCCTGTCAGGGAAGGGTCAGCCATGATCTCCATGGATCAGCAGACTTAGTCTTTCCCTGCTGGCGCTGAGGAATCTGGGCAGTCCGGACAAGTGGGATTCCCCCAGAGCAGCGCACCCTCTCCGCCAAAGGGCAGCCAGAGTGCTTTGTTACACAGGTCCTTGATCCCATGCCTCCCGACTGGGTGAGAACCTCCAACAGCGGTTGCCAGACACTTTGTACAGGAGCATTCCCACTGGCATCAGGTCGGTGCCCCTCTGGGACAGAGATCCCAGAGGAAGGAGAAGGCAGCTATCTTTGCTGTTCTGCAGCCTTCAATAGTGACACCTCCAGGTGCAGATAGGACCCAGGCAAATAGGGTCTGGAGTGGAACTCCAGCAAACCTCAGCAGCCCTACAAAAGAGGGGCATGTTAAAAGAAAAACAAAGAGAAAGCAAAAACAAGAACATCATCACAAAAAAGTCCCCACAAAAACTCCATCCAAAGGTCAGTAGCCTCAAAGACCAAAGGTAGATAAAGTCACAAAGATGAGAAAGAATCAAGGAAAACAATGCTGAAAACTCAAAAAGCCAGAGTGCCTCTTCTCCCCCAAATGACTGCAACACCTCTCCAGCAAGGGCACAGAACTGGGCTGAGGCTGAGATGGATGAACTGACAGAAGTAGGCTTCAGAAGGTGGGTAATAACAAACTTCACTGAACTAAAGGAGCATGTTCAAACCCAATGCAAAGAAGCTAAGAATCATGATAAAACACTATTAACCAGAATAAGCCATTCAGGGAGGAACATAAATGACCTGATGGAGCCGAGAAACACAACATGAGAACTCCACAATGCAACCACAAGTATCAATAGCAAAATAGACAAAGTAGAGGAGAAAATTTCAGAGCTTAAAGACTATCTTGCTGAAATAAGGCAGACTAAATTAGAGAAAAAATAATAAATAGGAATGAATAAAAGCTCCGAGAACTACGGGATTATGTAAAAAGACCAATCCTCAGTGGTTCACGCCTGTAATCGCAGCACTTTGGGAGGCCAAGGCAGGTCGATCAAAAGGTCAAGAGATCAAGACCATCCTGGCCAACATGGTGAAACCCCATCTCTACTAAAAATACAAAAAATTAGCCGGGCGTGGTGGTGGGCGCCTGTAGTCCCAGCTACTACTCAGGAGGCTGAAGCAGGAGAATCACTTGAATCCAGGAGGTGGAGGTTGCAGTGAGCCAAGATTGCACCACTGCACTCCAGCCTGGTGACAGACCAAGACTCCGTCTCAAAAAAAAAAAAAAAAAAAAAAAAAAAAAGACCAATCCTACAACTGCTTGGGGTACCTGAAAAAGACAGGGGGAATGGGACCAAATTGGAAAGCATACTTCAGGATATCATCGAGGAGAACTTCCCCAACCTAGCAAGACAGACCAACATCCAAATTCAGGATATCCAGAGAACCCCAATAAGATACTCCATGAGAAGATCAACCCCTAACACAAAATCATCAGATTCTCCAAGGCCAAAATGAAGGAAAAAGTGCTAAGGGCAGCCAGAGAGAATGGCTAGGCCACCTACAAAGGGAAGCCCATCAGACTAATAGTGGACCTCTCAGCAGAAACCCTACAAGCCAGAAGAGATTGGGGGCCAATATTCAACATTCTTAAAGAAAAGAATTTCCAATCCAGAATTTCACATCTGGCCAAACTAAGCTTCATAAGTGAATGAGAAATAAAACCCTTTTCAGACAAGCAAATGCTGAGGAAATCCATCTCCACCAGGCCTGTCTTGCAAGAGCTCCTGAAGGAAGATATTAAATATGCAAAGGAGAAACCATTACCAGCCACTACAAAAACACACTGAAGTACAAAGACCAATGACACTGTGAAACAACTACCTCAACAAGTCTGCAAAATAACCAGCTAGCATCATGATGATGGGATCAAATTCAAATATAACACTGTTAACCTTAAACGTAAGTGGGCTAAATCCCCCAATTAAAAGACAGAGAATGGCAAGTTGGATAATGAATCAAGACCCATTGGTATGCTGTCTTCAAGAGAGACATTTACCAAGCAAATGGAAACAAGAAAAAAGCAGAAGTCGCAATAGTACTTTCTGACAAAAGGCACTTTAAACCAAAAAAGACTTAAAAAGACAATGAAGGGCACTACATAATGGTACAGGGTTCAATTCAACAAGAGCTAACTATCCTAAATATATATGCACCCAATACAGGAGGACCAGGATTCATAAAGTAAACTCTTAGAGACCCACAAAGAGACTTCGACACAATAATAGTGGGAGACTTTAACACCCCACTGACAATATTAGACAGATCATCCAAACAGAAAGTTAACAAAAATATTCAGGACCTGTACTCAGCTCTGGATCAAGTGAACCTGATAGACATCTACAGAACTCTCAACCCAAAAAAACAGAATATACATTCTCCTCATTGCCACATGGCATTTACTCTAAAATTGATCACATAATCGGTAGTAAAACACTCCTCGGCAAATGCAAAAGAACTGAAACAATAACAGTCTCTCAGATCACAATGCAATCAAATTAGAACTCAAGATTAAGAAACTCACTCAAAACCACACAACTACGTGGAAAGCGAACAACTTGCTCCTGATTGGCTCCTGGGTAAATAATGAAATTATGGCAGAAATCAAGAAGTTCTTAGACACCAATGAGAACAAAGAGACAAATGTGCCAGATTCTCTGGGATGCAGCCAAAACGGTGTTAAGAGAGAAATTTATAGCACTAAATGCTGACATCAAAAAGCTAGAAAGATCTCAAGTCAACATCCTATCGTCATAACAAAAAGAACTAGAGAACCAAGAGCAAACAAACCCCACAGCTACCAGAAGACAAGAAATAACCAACATCAGAGCAGAACTGAATGAGTCAGAGACATGAAAATCCTTCAAAAAAATCAACAAATCAGCCGGGTGCTGTGGCTCATGCCTGTAATCCCAGCACTTTGGGAGTCTGAGGCGGGCAGATTACTTGAGGTCACGAGTTTGAGACCAGCCTGGCCAACATGGTGAAACCCCATCTCTACAAAAATATAAAAATTAGCCAGGCATGATGGTACATGCCTGTAATCCCGGCTGCTCGGGAGGCTGAGGCAGAAGAATCGCTTGAACCCAAGAGGCAGAGGTTGCAGTGAGCTGAGATCGTGCCACTGCACTCCAGCCTGGGTGACAGAGCGAGACATTGTCTCAAAAAAAAAAAAAAAAAAAACACAAATCCAGAAGCTGGTTTTTTGAAAAAATTAATATAAAATAGGACTATTTTATTAATAGTCTAGCTAGACTAATAAGAGAGAGGAATCAAGTAGAGACAATAAAACATGATACAGGATAAAGCCACTATCGCCACTGACCCCACAGAAATACAAACAACCATCAGAGAATACTATAAACACCTCTATGCAAACAAACTAGAAAATCTAGGAGAAATGGATAAATTCCTAAACATATACACCCTCCCAAGATTGAACCAGGAAGAAGTTGAATCCCTGAATACTCCAATAACAGGTTCTGAAATTGAGGCTGTAATAAATAGCATACCAACCAAAAATGCCCAGAAACAGACATATTTACAGCTAAATTCTGCCAGAGGTACAAAGAGGGGCTGGTACAATTTCTTCTGAAATTATTCCAAACAATTGAAAAGGTGGGACTCCTCCCTAATTCATTTTATGAGGCCAGCAACATCCTGCTACCAAAACCTGGCAAAGATACAACCGACAAAAGAAAGCTTCATGCCAATATCCCTGATGAATATCGATGCAAAAATCCTCAACAAAATACTGGCAAACCAAATCTAGCAGCACATCAAAAAGCTTATCAACCACAATCAAGTCAGCTTCATCCCCAGGATACAAGGCTGGTTAAACATATGCAAATCAGTAAATGCAATTCATTACATAAACAGAACTAAAGACAAAAGCCACACAATTATCTCAATAGATGCAGAAAAGGCCTAAGATAAAATTAAACATCCTTCATGTTAAAAAACTCTCAATAAACTAGGTATTGATGGAACATAGCTCAAAATAGTAAGAGCCATTTATGACAAACCCACAGCTAATATCATACTAAATGGGCAACAGCTGGAAGCATTCCCCTTGAAAACTGTCATAAGACAAGGATGCCCTCTCTCACCACTCCTATTCAACAGAGTATTGGAACTTCTAGCCAGGGCAATCAGGCAAGAGAAAGAAATAAAGAGTATTCAAGACAAAGAGATGACGTCAAACTGTCTCTGCAGATGACATGTTCCTGTATCTAGAAAACCCCATCGACCCATCCTGAAAGCTTCTTGAGCTGATAAGCAACTTCAGCAAAGTCTCAGGATACAAAATCAATGTGCAAAAATCACAAGCATTCCTATACGCTAATAGTAGCCAAATCATGAATGAACTCCCATTCACAATTTCTACAAAGAGAATAAAATACCCAGGAATACAGCTAGCAAGGGAAGTGAAGGACCTCTTCAAGGAGAACTACAAACCACTGCTTGAGGAAATAAGAGAGGACACAAACAAATGGAAAAACATTCCATGCTCATGGATAAAAAGAATCAATACTGTGAAAATGGCCATACTGCCCAAAGTATCTATAGATTCAATGCTATGCCCATTAAACTAGCATTGACATTCTTCACAGAATTAGAAAAAAACTACTTTAGAATTCACGTGGAACCAAAAAAGAGCTCATACAACCAAGATAATCCTAAACAAAAAGAACAAAGCTGGAGGCATCATGCTACCCAGCTTCAAACAATAATACAAGGCTACAGTAACGAAAACAGCATGATACTGGTACAAAAACAGAAACATAGACCAATGGAACAGAATAGAGATCTCAGAAATAAGACTGTACATCTACAACCATCTGATCTTTGACAAACCTGACAAAAACAAGCAATGGGGAAAGAATCCCCCATTTAATAAATGATGCTGGCATAACTGGCTAGCCATACGCAGAAAATTGAAACTGGACCCTGTTCTTATACTTTGTACAAAAATTAACTCAAGATAGATTAAAGACTTAAATGTAAAAACCAAAACTATAAAAACCCTAGAAGAAAATCTAGGCAATACCATTCACGACACATGCATGGGCAAAGATTTCATGATGAAAATGTCAAAAGAAATTGCAACAAGAGCAAAATTTGACAAATGGGATCTAATTAAACTAAAGAGCTGCACAGCAAAAGAAACTATCATCAGAGTGAACAGACAACCTACAGAATGGGAGAAAATTCTTACACTCTATCCATCTCACAAAGGTCTAATATCCAGAATCTACAAGGAACTTAAATTTACAAGAATAAAACAAACAACCCCATTAAAAAGTGGGCAAAGAAGATGAACAGACTACTCAGAAAAAGGCATTTATGCGGCCAAAAAACGTATAAAAAAAAGCTCAGCATCACTGATCATTAGAGAAATGCAAATCAAAACCACAGCGAGATCCATCTCGCACCAGTCAAAATGCATTATTAAAAAGTCAAGAAACAACAAATTTTGGCGAGGCTGTGGAGAAATAGGAATACTTTTACACTACTGGTGGGAATGTAAATTAGTTCAACTATTGTGGAAGACAGTGTGGCAATTCCTCGAAGACCTAAAACCAGAAATACTATTTGGCTCAGCAATCCCATTACTGGGTATAAACCCAAAGGAATATAAATCATTCTGTTATGAAGATAAATGCACACACATGTTCACTGCAGCACTATTCACAATAGCAGACATAGAATCAACCCAAATGCCTGTCAAGAATAGAGTGGATAAAGAAAATGTAGCACATATACACCATGGAATACTATGCAGTCACAAAAAGGAATGAGATCATGTCGTTTGCAGAGACATGGATGGAGCTGGAAACCACTATCCTCAGCAAAGTAATGCAGGAACAGAAAACCAAACACTGCATGTTCTCACTTATAAGTAGGAGTTGAACAATGAGAACACATGGACACAAGCAGGGGCCTGTCAGGGGTGGTGGCAAGGGGAGGTAGAGCATCGGGAAAAATTGCTAATGCAGGCTGGGCTTAATACCTAGGTGATGGGTTGATAGGTGCAGCAAATCACCATGGCACATGTTTACTTATGTAACAAACCTGCACATCCTGCACATGTATCCCAGAACTTGAAAAGAAATTCGAATGCTACTTTTACTCATTAATTCTAACATTACTCACAAGGGGCTAGTGAGATTCCAATTCTATCATGAGTGACTACCACATTTATTACCTGGAGTATGTGGGTAAGGAAAAACTGCCTCATAATAATCATTTGTTTACCCTGATGTTTAGTTTATACAAGAATGGCAAGATAAACACTTGGCTTCTTTTTCCTTATCTATCAGTCATTCTGGGAGGAATTTCTTTGTGTGTGTGTTTTTTAAAGCCACAGAGAAAAGACATTGTAGTAAGAAATGACAATCAGACTGACAATTTACTCTGCAGCAACATGGGAATCCAGATGACAGTGGAATACTATAAAGTGTCCATACTTTGATACCTAAAATGAACAAAACAAATATATTTACAGACAATGAAAGCATTTTTTGAATGAATAAACCTCTTACAAAGAATATTCTAAAATGTGTATACTTCATGGATAAGAAAAAAAATTCTAGAAGAAAGGTCTGAAAAACAAAGTATAGAGAGGAAAAAAGTAAACATGAATAAATCAAATAAGACAAATCTAAATAAAACACTTATAAAATAATTACAGTGATAGCTATAGTAACCAAAGTGGTAACTAAGAGTAGCCTAAGTCTGAAAAGAAGATATAAGAGTCAAAGCATTCTGAGATCCCATACTTTGTTTAGAAGAAAGGTAAATGTAGTGATTGATATGGTTTGGCTCTATGTCCCCATTCAGATCTCACCTCAAATTGTAATCCCCATAATCTCCACGTGTCGAGGGCAGGACCAGGTAAAGGGAGAATTGGATCATGTGGGCAGATTCCCCCATGCTGTACTTGTTATAGTGAGTGAGTTCTCATGAGATCTGATGTTGTATAAGCATCTGGCATTTCCCATTTGCACTCACTCCATCCTGCCACGCTGTGAAGAAGGTACCTGCTTCTTTACCTTCCACCATCATTGTAAGTTTCCTGAGGCCTCCCCAACAATGCAGAAGTGTGAGTCAATTAAACCTCTTTCCTTTATAAATTACCCAGTCTCAGGTATTTCTTCATAGCTGTGTGAGAACACACTAATACAGTGATTAACTTTATACTTCAAATCAAACATCCAAGCAAGAAATTTTATAAGGATGAAAAGAATGTACACATGCAATATGTAACTTTTCAAACAGTAAAGTTTGAAAAAGTAAAGAAAAAGAAAATGAAACAAGAAAATAACAAATAAAATATAACAACAAAGTGCCTAGAAAGGAAAGTTGAGAGAGGAGGTTTTAAAAAAAAAAAAAATCACACTTCACACCAAAGGACATTACATTACAGTAAAAATTGTAAACTGGACTTTGTCAAAATAAAAACTTTCGTTCTGCAAAAGATCCTGTTAAGGAGGATAAAAACACAGGCATGGACTGGGAGAAAATATTTGAAAACCACATACCTGACAAAAGACTTGCACCTAGAATATAGAAAAAACTCTCAAAATTCAACAGTAAAAAAATGAATAATCCAATTAGAAATGCACAAAAACCATAAAAAACATTTCAGTAGAGAATACATGGATGGCAAATAAACATGAAAAGATGTTCTTCATTAGCTACTAGGGTAATGCAAATTAAACCACAATATGTTATCATTATAGACCTATCAAAAAGGTTTGAATAAAAATAGTAATGATGGCCAGGTGCAGCGGCTCACACCTGTAATCCCAGCACTTTGGGAGTCCGAGTCGGGTGGATCACCTGAGATCAGAAGTTCAAGACCAGCCTGACCAACATGGAGAAACCCTGTCTCTACTAAAAATACAAAATTAGCCGGGCGTGGTGGTGCATGCCTATAATCCCAGCTACTCAGGAGCCTAAGGCAGGAAAATTGCTTGAACCCGGGAGGCAGAGGTTGTGGTGAGCCGAGATCGCACCACTGCACTCCAGCCTGGGCAACAAAAGCAAAACTGTCTCAAAAAAACAAACAAACAAACAAAAAAACCAGTGATGATATCAAGTGATTCAGAGGGTAAAGAAAAACTAGATCACTCATACATCAGTGAGTGAGGGTGAGAATAGCCACTCTGGAAATCAGTATGGCAGTTTCTTAAAAAAACTAAACATGCATCTACCATATAACCCAGCAATTGCACTCCTGGGCATTTATCTCAGAGAAACCGGTATGTGAATGTTGACAGCAGCTTTACTCACGACACCCAAAAACTGGAAATGACCCAAATCCATCCATTAAAGGGTCAATGGTTAAATAAATAGTAGTGCATTTCTACCATGGAACACTGCTCAAGAATAAAAGGAATGAACTATTGATAGGCTGAACAACTTGAATGGATACCAAGAGAATTATGCTGAATGAATAAAGATAATCTCAAAAGGTTACAAACAGTTGGTTCCATTTATATAAAATTCTTAAAATAAAATTATAAAGATAGAGAACGGATAAGAGGATGTCAGGGATTAGGGATGGAGGGGGAAAAGAGAAGAGTATGTGAAGCTATAAAGGGGTAACATAAGGGAGTCTGGTGGATGTATCTTGATGAGGTACTTACACAAATATACACAAGATAAAACTGCATAGAATTAAACACACACACAAACGCGCACGCACACCAAATGTATGCATGTAAAACAGGAAATCTGAATAAGCTGTGTGAATAGTACCAATGTCAATTTCCTACTTTTGCAATTGTACTGTATTTACACAAGATGTTGCCATCATGGTAAACTGGGTGGGGCATACAAGAGACCTCTCTGTATATTTTCTCTGCAACTTCCTGTAAATCTATACTTATTTTAAAATAAAAAGATAAAAAACACATCAACACTGCTATGGTCTGAATGAATCTTCCCTAAAATTACTATGTTGAAACCTAATCATCAGCATGATAGTATTAGCAGGTGGGGCCTTTGCAGAGGTGATTAAGTCATAAGGGCAGAGCCCTCAAAAATGGAATTAGTTCACTTATAAAATAGGCCCAAGGGAGTTTGTTCGCACTTTCCATCCTTTGAAAACACAGCTGGAAAGCACCATCTGTGAAGCAGAAAGTAGGTCTTCATCAGACATCAAATTTGCCAACACCTTGATCTTGGACTTCCCAGACTCCAGAACTGTGAGAAAGAAAGTTTTGTCATTTACAAGCTACCCAGTTTATGGAGTTTGGTTACAGCAGCCAGAAGAGACTAACAGATACAAACTTTTATGTTAAATAAAATCAGAGAAATGAATATAAATTTACCAGAATCACGGTCAAAAAACAAAGCAAAATCTCCAGTTTAAAGACAGATTATCAGACTGAATGTAAAATTAAAATCCAGCTATATGTTGTTTACAAGACAGATAGCTAAAATATAAGGACCCAATAAGTCTAAAAGCATAAAATTAGAAACAAATATGTAATAGGAAAACACTAACCAAGAGATAGCTACTACAGTTACACAAAATAACAAACCTCATCACAACTAGCTTGTTATAGTTACTTATTTCAGGATATACATTGCCAACTTGGCACCATCCTTCAAAAACAGGGTATTATAGAAATACGTGCCAAATAGTGGTGACATTTCTGTAACACTTACAATGCCTAAGAGGGTTTGGGACCAACAGTAAATATTCAAATACTGTTGACTGATTGACTGAATGGAAAGTATTGCCAGAATTTTCAAATAATGTAAACCTCCAGGCAATGGCTGTAGGGGTCTGTTTGCTAAAACATTTATCACAGGCCTCCACACCAGGGCTCAAAGTGTATAAGGTAAAAGAGATAGCAGTATATCCCTTATCCTCAAAAGCATATAAACAGAGAGAGTATTTGATTCTCATTTAAACAAACAAGTTAATTTAAAAGAAGACATATTTGTCACACACAAAATATTTAAAACCTCACATTGAAATAAATCTTTCTCTAAAATTTGATAGTGTCTTTCTAAGGGCTGTTTTGTGGTTAGCACAGGTGTATCCAATAAGCAGTTAAATATTAAAACAATGCTGTATGAGTCCGTTTTCATGCTGCTGATAAAGACATATACAAGACTGGGTAATTTATAAAGAAAAATGGTTTAATGAACTCACAGTTCCACATGGCTGGGGAGGCCTCACTATCATGGTGGACGGCAAGGAGGAACAAAGTCACGTCTCACATGGTGGCAGGCAAGAGGGCTTGTGCAGGGGAACTCCCCTTTATAAAACCATCAGATCTTGTGAGATTTATTCACTACCACAAGAACAGTATTGGGGAACTGCCACCATGACTCAATTACCTCTCACTGTGTCCCTCCCATGACATGCGGGAATTATAGGAGCTATAATTCTAGATGAGATTTGGGTGGAGTCACAGCCAAACTATATCAATTGCTATCCTAATCCAATTAACCTTCACTCAATTTTCCTAGTAATTATTAAATCAGATAATAGTTAATTAATGTCCTATTTTACTCATTTTGTTACTCATTTTCATGAAATATTAAAATGCTACTAAAACCATCCTTATTTTAACACTTTGTCATCCTAAATGATACAATATTCAAAATACCATTTTAAAACAAATTTTACAGATTATATTCACTCTGTAAGTATACATTATCTTGATTCAAGTACTCAACAATTTTCTTACGGCAATAATAAAATTCACTTGCAAATAAGTAAAAAACACAAAATTCAACATTTGAATTTTATATTTTTGTCAAGAATGGAATTATAGTCTTTAAAAGGCATCAATAAAAAGAATAACTAATTATTTTAAGAACAAGTCTAAGAAACTACAAAACCCACAAAGCACATATAAAAATACTAGTTTGAGAATAAAGTTTTCTTAGTTGACCACATCTCCCCCCAAGAAAATAAAACTCCTAAACTGATTAGGTATTCTGTAAATTTAAAATGTATTCATGTGGTAATTACTGTGTAATCCATTAATTAAAACTGGTTGGGCATAGTGATTTTATAACCTGTTACATGCAGATGTGACATCTCTTCTCCAACCCTACCTAACCACTAACATAGCATAATTTTATAATCACCGTAGAGTAAGAAGCTAAATTTGAGTACTCTAACTCCATGGATTTAAAAAATAGGGGTAACAGACTACATTTGGTTCTGGTAAAGATCAAATTTTGATATCATCTCTACCTCAAACCTCAGTGGCAGAAATCTGGTCTTCTATTTCCTTTCTATCTCCCCTACAGCATTGTCTATAGGGCTTTGCACTCAGCAGGTGATCAACAAATGCTTCTTAACTAAAACAAGTAAGATCCAAGCCGCAATATTCCATGAAGCCACCACTTTCATAAAAGATTTCATTTTTTTATATACAATAAGCAACATATCATAAAAGATTTCTATTAGCGCCATGGTTCACTGAAACTCAATTACAATGAACTATTTTACAAAAATGTCTCATTTAAAACAGAAGATCTCTTCATCAGTAAAACAGCACTTTTTGCATACTGCAGTTTTAATTCTCTAGTACTTCAGAATTTTTCTAGGGCGTTGGCATAGCAAATAAATTTTTACAGTAAATGACCACAAAATGTCACGTTTCCTCAGAATATAAATACTTCCAATTTTTAAAAAAAGCTAATAAATCCTCAGTTTAGAAGGGGCATTCAATTTAAGGTAAATATATAGAAATTGTAAGCCTTTTATTGCTTCCTCCTAAAAGCAAGAGAATGCTCATGCAGTGTTTTAATTATGATACCGAGACTTGTATTTCTTTCCATTCTGCTTTATTCACCCAGTTGATGGCTAGCCAGTTTGATCACAGATCTATGAAGAAGCCCCCAAGAAGTCTCTGTGTCACTTAAACCGCTTCTGCACAACTAGAAAGAGGCCTTTACTGGAGAGTACGAGTCCACCCAGAATCACAAGAAAAGTGCCAGTTAATATCACAGCAAGTCAGATCTGGGCCTAACTTACCCAGATTACTTGGACCAAATACTTGGGAGGATACTGACTGAAACATCTTTTTTCCAATTTTGACAACAGCAAAGTTACAGAACAAAGAGACATTATAAATACATCAGAATTATATGCAGATGAACTTAAAAGTTGGAAATTTTTAAAAAAGAATTACACACAGAGATTAAATTTCATGGAGATGGATAAAAATAACCAACCTCAAACAAAATGAAAACAATGTCAAAAAGTTGCTGATGTGCAACTCAGGGAGAGAGAGATGGCCAAATGTGAATCAGCTGCATCATGGGTGCACACAGGGTCTACAGTCTGCCACTCTCTTCTAGACTATTTATTACACATCTTCTCTCACCTCAAACCTCTTTTCCCCATTCTCACCCTCCTTATAACCTTATACTCCTCCTCAGTGATAAAACGGAACCAATCAGAAAACTTCCATAAATTCATACAAACACACATATCCAAGTACCATCATCTCTCTGCTCATACACCCTGTGCCCCTTCCTACACAAATAAATAATGTATGCTCCTAACGCCCAACTCATCCTTTTGTGCCTTGGACCCCATCCACTTGCACTAGGAACTGACAATAATTTCCGTAGTTCTTCCCTCTTTTCTCCTACATTATAAATTAATTCCCTTTCTGCTGGAGCACATATAATGCTGTTAATTCTCCGTGCTTTAAAACACACACACACACACACACACACACACACACACACACACACACACACACAATTCCTCCTCAGGCTATCCCATCATTTCTCTGCCCTGTTATAGCAAAATGCCTCAAAAAGTCTTTTGAGAATTTTATTTTAAAATAGTAAGTGGATACAAATCCAAAATAAATGAAAGAACACTCAAAAGAAGTAAGAGGTTTATTTGGTTTTTTTAAAAGATTTGCAAACTTTCTCTAGATTTGAGCAAACATTATTAGTAGATTGAACAGGTCAATAATGGGTACCTAGAGTAACTGATATACTTTAAAACATGAGCAATTTGTTCTGGCTGATAAATTAGACAGCTGTTCTGAATTCGATTTCACACTATTTTCACAAACAGCTAATTTCCTGCTACCAGTAATAAAGCTACCTGAAGCTATACACAGTTAACATCATCACCTTTATCTTTCAAGAAAGATATCAAATTGCTTGCTTACAGTTAGTTTTGGACATATCCAAAAATATGCTCCCTCTTCAAAAATACAAATAGCTACTACATTAGCTTCACATTTATTTCAAAATTATACTATACAAAAATCATATTACAATATGGAGCTTTAAAAAACGCTATTTTCTCCTCTGCAAGTTTTCTTAAACTAATATATTCTTTATTTCCCACGTTTTCATAGATCAAACTTGTAAGCTCAGGGAAAAAAAAAATCAAGTCGTACCAGTATTTGATTGCAAAATCCAATTTACATTTTCATCTCCAACCCCTCCTAATCAGCATTATGCAAATTGCAATACAAAATTTCAATTCTAATAAAAATTTAAAGAAAAAAGACTTTAATTTCAAAGTTCATTTTTCAAGCATGAGATTATTCCATTTTAACTTAATATAAAGGAAATAGTTCTAAAGTAATTCCAAAAACATACACATTTGTATATACTGAATATCAGCATGATATTCCTAAATAAACATCATCAAATTTGAGAAACAGGTAACTACTCAGATTCTCTTTCCTCAATAAGTTGAATGAGTTCATGCTTCTGGATTTGTTAATAAACAACAAATTAAATTTATGCAAGGCTCTTTCTTTAAGTGATACTGTGTAGTAATGAAAATTCTGACTATAAAAAATGGTAAGCTAGTATTTACCCTTGTGGTTATGACATTCTATTAAAATAATTTATCCTCCTGAAATTTAAGTTTCATTTCTGTGTTCCTTAGTTAAATGTGTAACAAATGTAAAATGGATTCTACACAAATACGTATAAATACTCACTGGAGGTTCCAAATAAAAATATTTTTATAGCAAATTTCATTTATTCCTCTATATGAAGCATGTAGTAGCAGAGGAAAGCTACTTTTCTTCCCCTGTATATTATCATGAAATTTCACATTTTAAAAATAAGACTTCATTTCAAATCCTGAAATCACTGAAAAATCTCCAGCCTTACATGAAACTTCTTTTAAGTCTTTTACTTTAATAATACATCTCTACATACAATTGCAGTGATTGTGATGGCTTTTATTAGTATTATATTTCAACAGTTTGTTGCTTTTCACATTCTCTTAACTGTTCTGCAAGAGGCTTATTAAAAAGATTCAGTGACAAATGCCAAGATATTCTGCTATATCTGTAATTATATTAAATAAAATACCCACTACTTTTTCACTAAGAAAATTATTTCTTCAACACGTTGGCTACTTTCTACTGAGTCAAAGCAGGAGTCCTGAGTGACCTATGATCAACTCAGACCACCATGCCTGAATTCTTTAGTTAACAACCACTCTCCATGATACACTTTATCATACTTCTTGCCTTCACTGCCCTTTTATCAGAGGAAACAAATCGGATTTCATCACCTACAGCCAAGATGTCCAAAATCCCTAACTACTTCCTGTGACCAGAAAAAAAAAAAAGTATGCTTCACTAGACTGGGCACACTGCTGGTCCTCCCCTTTGTCCCACTCTGTAAGGCAAGCTAGCGTCACAGGCTTCTTGCCTGAAAATCAATATAAGTTAATCCAACCACCCATCCAGTTCAATCTCTCCCAAGAAGGCCTTGAAGACTAATGTTCCAACACCTCAAAAATAGGAAGATTATTAAAAGGCAGAATAACAATAGAGGAGTACCCTTCCTACAAGGACAAAGATGTGCTGGGCAAAATCTAGAGAAAAGAAATGCCAAATCTGAATTTCGACAGCCATTTCAACCTGAAATTAATGTTAAGATATCCAGAGCACAGCCAAAAATTATAGTCGGAATAAGCCACACAAAAACTGTAGCTATGTGAACTGTAGCACTGTTGAACTAAGCCAAAGCTTCCTTTAAACAGCATCCACATCCCAATATTATTTCTCTTTACAGCAAAGAAATCTTGTACTCTCAAGAGCTGACCACAGCATTATCGAAATAGCCTTACATAGAGGCAAGTTTGGGGGAAAAAAAAGGTAAAGGAAATTTAAAGTTTACAGCTTCAGAAGAAACTCTCTACCACCATTTTGTTGGATGGAAGAAACATGCCAGAGATAAAAAACCAGGAAACCTTTAATTTAGAGTAATTCAGCCTATTTTGTCATCCCTTGGAAACTTTACCATTTCTATGTAGAGTATGGGCATTCAACAGCATAGAATTCAGCTCTGCAGGAATTCACATTTTAAAACATTTTTTAAACCAACTGGATACATGAGAACTTTCAATAAAAATATAATAAACTTTAAAATCTTGGCATGTGCAAACTATCAGATCAGCTGCCTAGAATTCAAGCTCGCATAAAGACTAAATACACCTGAAATTACATGTGTAGGATAGTAATGGTTACAGCCCACAAGAATTATTTGTATCATTCTACCACGAGTTTGACAGTGTTGCCATTAAAAAAGGAGAAGAATTGCTTTTCAACCCTCAGTGAAAATTTAGCCTGTTATCACTATGTGAGATTCTGACATTACGGGAAAGAAGAACAGCTCTTCTGAAAATTAGTCCTTATTTTAAAAGCTTAAGATACTGAACAAAGATAAAAGAAATTAAAGTAATTCTCAAAGAAAAAACTGTCAATATATTCCAAGCTTCTTCAAGAACACAGAGATTTCAGTTTCACATTATAATTAGCTTTCACAATTGAAACTTAGAATTGCTCATGCACAATGACAACGTGAAGGAAAAACGAAAAACTAAAATATTATAATGCAGCCTGTGATTTACTGGGAAAGTAGAGCTTTAATACATGAAGTGAGGCTCAAAGAAAAATGGGCTGGAATATATAATACAGGCAACCAACCAGGTTTAGAACCCACATATTTAAAGGGCCGCAGCTTCTGTCGTGCTTGGAACCTGGGGGACACTTCCTCCACTGCCTTACAACCTGCTACCACTGCCACTTCCGGAGTCTCAAGCTCACACTTCCTGCCAAAAATTCAGAAGCCAGGAAGCATATCTGATTGCCAAAAGTTCTAAAATCCTGCTACATTATGCATTGAGTGAATTTTATAAGGTAGTCTAAGACCTTAACCAACATTGTAATTTCATTTCCATGAGAAAATATATTCTGAGTTTAAAACTACAAACAAAACACAGACTTTGGATAAGACTGTCTGCACACATTTAAACTTAATTAGAGCTAATCAGCATAGCTAATAAATTTCTTTTACTAAGGTAAACCTGACACTTTCCAGGCTCAACCATTCACCATTAACTTTAAAAAACAAATTAAACCAAGCAAGTATCTTATCTTCAACTATGCACAAAGGCCAAAAACTGACTTAAAATTCACAGGACCTGCATACAACAACTTAAAAAATGCACATGACCCACAGCCCTTTCCCGTATGCTATTACATGGCAGAATAAAGCATTTAGCACATATTACCACGAATCCTATATTGATGACATTACGGTAATTGGTTTTGGATTCGTTTCCGTGTTTTCAAACACTTTCTAGTTTTGCCAAAAACAGAGTGAACATATTCCTATAAGTAATTTATTGACAGAATCCTGTATTTTAAAACCAACTATTCGTCAAAGATTCTGTGATGAGGTAGGGCTAAAATAGGGCAGGTGGTGGTTTGGACAAAGGGACAATTTATATTACAAGTGACTTTGAGAACTTTTTATATATATCTTATCTATATCTTCATTCCATTTTAATAACCTGTTTTGAGGACTTCTTTAGTTCCCTTTATTTATATCTCAATACACAAATCCTTAAGATCCAGGGCACATTGAAAGGAAGCTTCAAAGACAGGAAAAGTAAAAAAAAAATCTAAAAGGCTGAGAAGAGGGAAAAGGGAAAGGATAGAAGGCCAGGAATAATCTGTAATCAATCTTTTTTTTTTGTATTAATACTGCTTACTGTAACTTATAAGGTGCAGGTAGCCATTCCAGGTCCAATTTCAAGCTATATCGCTAAACTAATGAAAAAACTTTTTTATAACTTTTCTGAGATCCCATTTTGTCCTTTTAAAGTGAACCCTTAATTAGACCTAACTTTGATGAACTCAAACCAGCAATTAATACTTCCTAGACCCACTGACTTTTGTTACTTGTTAAATCCTCCTGAGACATACATTAAAACCTGATGTTTTTAGTAGCCATAGCACTAACACAAAGTAATGAATATATTTACATTTTCATTATACCTTGACAGCATTTTTTCCTTAATAGATTATTTATTTAACATATTATAAACTGTAATATGCACTGAAATTTTTCAGTAAGCGGGCTATTTATATAACATTCACCCAGATGCTATCTAATGCAGTTAAGTTGACTAGAATAACACTGTGTAGACAGCCATTCTTCTATGAGTTATGGCTCACATAAAAAATATTCCAGCAAATATAACTGCTATTGTTTTTAAACTCCTTTAAATATGCAATCACTACCTCTCTTCCTACAATGGCTTTCCAGGTCAAATATCTTTTTTTTTTAAGTCTAAAATCCTGTCATAGTGTTACCTTCTCCAAGTTCCAATTTCCTCCCATTCTATCATAACCTTCATTCATTTGGCATTCAGTCACTACCATGTACCATCTAAATTAGAAGCTCTACAAAAGACAAAATCTCTTGGGCTCCAAGGTTTTCTACATGCTAGCCTTCATTTCTGTTTTTTAATAAGGTTATCCACACATCATCAGTAGAAAATCTTCCCCAACCTTTTACAAACTCAGCCTCATCTAGAAAACAAAAGAACAGTAATTCAGCCATTATAAGAAAGATTTAATGTATTAGACTGTTAACATTCTATAAGAATACTAGACCATTCTACTAAAAAACCTTTAAAGTAAAAACAGGCAGGTTACCTAATTATTTTAAAACAACTGGTGAAAGGGATATGGCTGAAAATACATGTATCATTCTCATATATATTACTACTTAACTTTTTACATGTATATCAAAAGGAACTGTTTTTAATTTTTACATATTTTAGGTGTTTAAAACTGCATGGGATGGCCGGGCACGGTGGCTGACGCCTGTAATCCCAGCACTTTGGGAGGC
Source organism: Pan paniscus (assembly GCF_029289425.2). Classification (NCBI taxonomy): domain Eukaryota; kingdom Metazoa; phylum Chordata; class Mammalia; order Primates; family Hominidae; genus Pan; species Pan paniscus. Next base: position 181,379,031 of record NC_073255.2, read on the forward strand.
CAAGGTGGGTGGATCACGAGTCACAAGGTCAGGAGATCGAGACCATCCTGGCTAACATAGTGAAACTCCGTCTCTACTAAAAATACAAAAAATTAGCCGGACGTGGTGGCGAGCGCCTGTAGTCCCAGCTACTTGGGAGGTTGAGGCAGGAGAATGGTGTGAACCCAGGAGGCGGAGCTTGCAGTGAGCCAAGATTGCACCACTGTACTCCAGCCTGGGTGACAGAGAGAGACTCCATCTCAAAAATAAATAATTAAATAAATAAAAATAAAAATAAAAATGCATGGGCAACATACACAATTAAAGACATGTAAACACTGTCTCACTGTACCACCTCACCTCTCCAGCAAACTGAGACTCTAACCAAAAGCATCTAAGATAATTCTGTGCAACAAACATAGAAGTCAAAAGGTCCAGGAATAAAGAAAAACACACATACATTTTCCTCAGAAAATAGGCTTAATGCCTTCATTTGCTACCTATTTTTCCTCTTTTCCTATCTTCCTTCAGTTATTCCTATGGTTGATAATTCTAACAACTATTTGGTTTGTAAAACAATTGAAAGTAACTTTGGAAAACAGTATTTTGACTAGATACTGTAAGGCTAAAGACAAAAAGACTGTACACAAAATTCTTACTCTAGTTAATAAGTCTGTTTCTCACAGGGATATGGGCTAGCAATCCTTTACATGTATACTATCCACTTCACTTTATATGTATACATATTAAGCAAAGCCACTTTATATGTATAGTATGTATGAGCAAATAAGTGTATTACAGGTAATGAGAACCAAGTTTTTCACTGTCAGAGAAATTACAAATAAGGAAATTGATAAGGCTAGAATGAACTCTGTGCTGTTGGACTGTAATCCAACATATCAGTATGAACTAATGTTTTTTATTATATATGAACACTAATACATAAATATACATACCAAAATATAGATGTGTATGTATGCATGAGTTAGTATACATATTATCCTGACTCTAGTCACTGAAAGGACCTTGAAGCAATTGACACCACCGTAGCAATAAGCACAGGTAGCCCCGAGACCTTGGCTTCTAGATACCATTCTCCAATAAGGGGCCAAGGCACCCTGAAGTGGTTGATTCTGGGCTGGGGCAGGGAACAAACAAGATGAGCCTAGAGCATCCTGTGGTGTCAGGTATTAAGAATGCTCAGAAAGAATGGGAATACATAAAAAGGGCCCAGGAACCAAACTGAACTTCCAAGTGCCAAAGCTAGAACACTGAGCAACAAAATAAATAGCATTGAATTATAATACATAAAATACCTATGTATTCATATTGATATAAATTATAATCAATTTAAAATAAATGGAGCATCTTTTCCTTACAAAAAAATCCTAATACATGTAAAAGGGAGCCAGGCACGGTGGCTAACACCTGTAATCCCAGCATGTTGGGAGGCCAAGGCAGGTGGATCACAAGGTCAGGAGTTCGAGACCAGCCTGGCCAACATGGTGAAACCCCATCTCTACTAAAAATACAAAAGTTAGCTTGGCATGGTGGGGCATGCCTGTGATCCCAGCTACTCAGGAGGCTGAGACAGGAGAATTTCTTGAACCTGGGAGGCGGAGGTTGCAGTGAGCCAAGACCAGGCTACTGCGCTCCAGCCTGGACAACAGAGCAAGACTCCGTCTAGAAAATAAAATAAAATAAAAATAAATGTAAAAGGAAAGAGGGAAATAGAAAATCACCATTAGAACAGCACAGTAATAATTGTTGCAGAAAAAAACCCATTGAACAATGGGATATAAAAATAGTGAGCAAAAGTTGGAGAAGAAACAGGATATGTGCATAATTCCAAAGTATCTACCTGAAGATACTTAACTGCAAAAAGAAAGTAGCTTTACAGTAGAAAAAGCTGGGTAAGAACATCTTATTCAAGCATGAACAAGGTTACCTGCACCAGTAAGACACATCAACATAACATACCCTTGACATCATGCACTGAAAAGGGTACATCGTTTCTGTGGGCCTCTTGCCAAAAATGCATTACTTAAATCTAATCATGAGGAAACATCAGACAACCCCATATTTAGGGACATTCTACAACATAACTGGCCACTACTCTTCAAAAGTATCCAAGCCATGAAAGACCTGGAAAGATTAAGGAGACGTGGCAAGTAAATGCAATATGGGATCCTGGATTCCATCCTACACCAGAAAATGGGTATTAGTGAAAAAACTGGTGGACACTGAATAAAGCCTGTAGTTTAGTAAACAGCATTATACCAATGTTAATTTTTAATTTGTGGTTATGCAGTATGTTAACATTAGTAGAAGCCAGGTGAAAGGCATAAGGGAATTCTACTATTTTTGCAACTTTTTGGTAAATCTAACATTATCTCAAAATATGAAGTATAATATTATGGTTGCCAACTTTAAAAGGAGGAAGATAGTTATAACAACAAAATTCACTGTAGACAAAACAAAATGGAATAAAATGCACTCCCACAAAATTGACTGCAAGAAATCACACACAATGAGTATAAGGTGGTAAACCACTCTGTTATATTGATGGTACCCAAATCACACCCCTAATATCCAAGTGCTTGTACCTCTAGCTCCCAGCTGGGTCATGTGATGGCTTTGGCAGTGTAACATTAGCATGCATAAGGCAAGCTTCTTTCTACATCAGGGATTACTTTCCTGGTATGCACCTTCTTGGAGCCCTTAGTAAAGAGGTCCAGGAACCACACTGGAGAAATCATGTGGAAAGACAGGCCCAGCCAGGCCTTTTCCAGGCCTACCAGAAAAGACACCTAACATGTGAGTAAAAGAAGCCATCTTAAATGTTCCAACCTCAGAAGGTGGCAACTGGAGCAGAAGAAAGACCCACCTGATCCAGCCCAGATTGCAGAATCATGAGGAAAAAATAAATCATATTGGGTGATATACACAGTCCATACAACAGTCAGCTGTCTATTAAAGGTTTCAGTGTATATAAGATTATTTGCTTTATAAGAAAGACAGTTTTGGAAACACAGCAGACTAAGCTGATACAGAACTTTTTTTTTCTTTTTTTTGAGATGGAGTCTCGCTCTGTTGCCCAGGCTGGAGTGCAGTGGTGCGATCTCGGCTCACTGCAACCTCCGTCCCCCAAGTTCAAGTGATTCTCCTGCCTTAGCCTCCCGAGTAGCTGGGATTACAGGCGCCCACCACCACACCCAGCTAATTTTTGTATTTTCAGTAGAGACGGGGTTTCACCATGTTGACCAGGCTGGTCTCAAACTCCTGACTTCAGATGATCCACCCCCCTTAGCCTGCCAAAGTGCTGGAACTATAGGCATGAGCCACCATGCCCGGCCCATATACATAACTCTTTTAGCATGAACCCCTCTAAATGCTGGATGGAATAGAATAAATAAATACTGCTCTCTAAAAACATAGCTGCCCTCACAAGAGAGGGAAATCCCCAAGTTTGTGTGTAGTTGGGGGCAGGGCTTGCCAAGAGGAAATTTGAAGCCAGAATAACATACTCATGAGCAGATGCTGCTGAGGCTCAGTAGCAAGAGGGGGAGTGAAGGCAGTCTAGCCAAAGGCTGTGGGCCTTATTGGTTAGGGTTTTGACACCAATGCAAGGATAGGGGAAAAAATCATGGGACATGCAAGGTAGGTATGTCTGAGGTATTTATGACATATATCACAGCTTTGGTAAGTTAACCCATAGATTACCAAGTAATGTTTAATGTAAATGCCTGACTGCCCATTAAAATTTGATTTGGAGCTGAGCAGCCTGGCAACTCAACTTAAAGGCAACTCATTGTCTAAATATATGTGGTAGGATGCTTAGCATAGGAGGCATTAAGAAGAATAAGAATTCATGTCACTCCCCTCCAAGAGCATACATAAGCAAACAGATCAACTAGAGTACCACTCAATAAGTGATACTGCCTTGTGATCCTCAATTTACTTTTCTCTGAACTCTCTTCCTCTCCAAAAGCTTAAAAATAGGCAATCCTTTCTGTTAGACATAAAGAGCACACATAGGAATATCAAAAGAAAAAACAATATGAGAATAAAAAAAATTATGTCCCAAACCACTACAACTACATCTTAGGTATTTATGACATATATCACAGCTTTGGTAAGTTAACCCATGGAAGATTACCAAGTAATGTTTAATGTAAATGCCTGACTGCCCATTAAAATTTCAATTTCAGATAAAAGCAAATAATTTGGTGGCATGCTACTGTCATTTTTATATGCTTTAGCATATAATCAGACCACCTAGTTATCTTAAAATAGTGCCTGACCAATGATATGAACACAGTGAACAAAACTGCGACATTAGGAATGGTTCAATACAAAATGAGCATCTCGGGTAAGAGAATCAAAAAAAATCAAAGCAGATTATACTGTGGGACAAAGGACAGTATCAGAGAAACCTGTCAACAAGTAACAAGGCCTCATCACTAGCTGGAATTCAGGAGTAAGAATGTCATATTTGAGGAGCTCTGGAATAGGCAGAAAACAAAGATCAAGGTAAACTCCCAAATCCAGAGAAACCACATTCCTGAGAGTATTACAAAAAGGCTTCCAAGAAAAAGCAGGAACTGAACCACTGAATCTGAGATCAAAGACGGCAGATGTATCCTGGAAACTTTCACCTCGAACACTCAGATCCCAACTACAAGCAAGATTACAATGATTCCAAACCTTGAGTATTTGGCTAGAGTTCTTGGAAGTCATCCTGTGGCCAATTCTGTCCACTGTCTCCACCATATCTATCCATCCAACTTCTCTGTCAGTACCACTTCAGTTTATTTAGTTGCTAGTATGCCCATATCCCAGTCCCAGAAGATGAACTGTTTCTGGCCAAAATCAGTCATAAGAACAGAATTCCACGTGATTGCTTTTTAGGAATGGCCACATAACCTAGTTCTGGCCAATATGAAATAAAACAAAAGTGAATTATGTGGATTGTGGATCTTCGGAGAAGGCTTTTAGTTTTCTGATATAGGGGGATGAACCAGGTTGGCATGACCCTTTTTAAAATCCCTCCATACTTTTTTTCTGCTTACAATGCATCCTTGATGCCTGAAGTTCTAATAACTACCTTGCCTCTAATGAGATCACAAGCATGAGGCTAACGGCCAACACAGAAAGACAGAAGAGCAAAGAACAGGCCTGCATCCCTATCAACAGTGTACAGCAGCTACACCAGCCCTCCACCACCTACCTCCAGATTCATCGTTTAAGAAAAATCAATTCCTAATTGTTGAAGCTACTGTGAGATGAGTTTCCCTATTACTTACACCCAAATGTATTCCTTAACTGATGTACTGTTTCCCACTAAGGATAGTGATAGACTCACTCACCAGGTTGAGAATAAACTGAAAGTTTATTAAACTTGTCTCTGAGAATAAACTCAGAGACAAGAGATGTAGAGATTGGGGAAAAAAGTCTTCAAAGAGAAATAAAACTCCATCAGCCATACCACATATACACATACAAAATCAGTATTGTGGTAGTGGTTACCCAACAGGCTCTGCAGCCAGACTACTTGGGCCTAAACCTCAACTCTGCTGCTTCCTGGACCTGTGACCTTGGGCAAGATAGTCAACCTCTCTGTACCTATCTCAGCGTTCTCATTTCTAAAATGGGGCTAACAGTATATTCCCCTTAAGAATGTTTGTGAGAATAAACAAGGTAATACATAGAAAACTTGGAATAGTTCCTTGCATACAGTAAGCTCTCAGTAAATACTGGTAATCATCTGTATTATGCAAACATATATAAATATATAAAAATGAATGATACAGTTTACGCAGCGCAAACATGACTCAAATTGTGTGGTACAAGTGAGCAGAAAATTCCTCACAGAACTCACCCACCTCTAACAAATTGTCTCAACTGAGTCATGCTTCTGTGTCTGCTAATAGCTGCATCAGCAGCTCTAACTCTTGGATGGCATAAAAATGATGCAATTTCACAACAAGAAGATTGACTAAACATAAGCCATTTACACTTCAAAAAGCAGTGCAAGGGCAAAAGCGTAATGTCGGATCTCATCTCAAGTATTGTTCTTACCTGGCAAGTGGAAACAATAACTCATCTCCTAACAGTAATAGAAAGGTTAAATTTATGATAGGCTTCAAGTATACAATACCACCATATGCCTAATCCTTTCATAGTTATCTAGTGTCACAGTCCAATGCACACTTCAACGGAATCACTAGTTTCTATGAATGTCATTAGTACGAACTGGTCTGCACATGGGTTCCCTTCACTTGCATTTTTTTTTTTAATCAACAAGAATTGTCACAGGCAGATTCTAACAGATCCACTGAAACAGATAACATTAAATCAGTTGAACTGATAATAGGCAAGAGAGAACGTTCAGAAACCAATTGTTCCTATGATAATAGTAACCTGGATCAAGACAGACAGCAAAAAATAAACAAGGAAACTATTTTACAGTTTTGAACAAAACAGTATAAACATTCCACCAGGCTTCCCACACCCTAACTACTCTGGTTTTGTAAGCTACTTTAGAGCTTTGGGTATTGGACACCTAGTTGTAAATTCCCATTACCATCTTATTTTTCTCAGTCCTAATATATGCCTGATGTTCCTATGTAAACATTCCTAGCCTTGTACTTCAGTTTAGGCCAGCTTCTTTTACTTTCCATTCCTTGGATATCTCATCAAGCCTAAATATATTCTATTCTATTTCCAAATTTTAGTTATAATTTTAGAAGTTTAAAATTTGAAGGAGAGGACAATATTTTTAGAGTTGACTCCAACACTCACTGGTTTGGGGAAATAAAGTCATTTCTGTAGTTAGAAGGTAATACTTAGCACATGGAGATCAAGCATATGGAAATTAAAATGACAAAACTATATAATTGCTGTCTAAATGTAAAGTTATGACTACTGGATACATTTCGCTTTTTTAAAAAACAAAAGTGAGGGACCATAAATACAAATGCAGATGGTCCTGGAGTTCATTTCACCTCCTCCTCTTCCCCAATTTCTGGATTTTTCAAGGAGCTAGTTCAGCAGGTCAGAGTTAACAACGCAAGAATAGGCTGAAATTAGCTGTTTAGCAACACAAGCTCCCCACTCTAGTAACCTGGAAGTTCGCAGACACACAGTATTACAGTCACCTGGAGGTTCCAGCAAATATGTGGAACTTTTGTGGGGGTGGGAGGGCAGCAGTTGAGATTCCTCTCCTGGAGTGATTACAGGGCACCCTGCAGCACAGGCCAGCCTAGCCTAAGTCCTTTCCGTGGGATGAGCACCTGAGGAATCCCACAAGCTCCAAGGTATGTGTGACCTGCCCACTTTGCACATTGTCCTCAAAGGCTGCATGCTATGCTTTTACAGGTGCATTTTCACTTTTAATTCTCATAGTCTATGACAGGTCATTTACAGATAAGGAAACTGACTTCCAAGAAAGTTAAGATGACCTATTTACTCACCTTTTAAATTAACAACAAACTAAGGAGAATTTAGTGCTTAAAGTGTAATTTCCAAAAGGTTTAGAATCATGACCTTCATGCAAATATAAAAGGAACACATGCCAAAGATATTATTCAGCTCATCAATTAATGAGATTATTAGTACAAACTTGAGTGTGTGTGTGTGTGTGTGTGTGTGTGTGTAGGTGGAGTATTACTGAAATCAATGGTGAATCTATTATAAGAAGGGTTTCCAAGCTGAGTGGCAAAGCATTCAGGGTGCCTCACTGAACTAACAGGGACACTGTATGAACTACTAACAGGTTTTTTGGACCCAATTACTTGGTAGAAGTTACTATTAGGTATTTGGTGCTGGTGGCCCCATGAAAAAATTACTGAGACACTGAAGACTAAAACTGAAAGTTTAGTAATGTCTACCATAGAGCAATGAAACATAATATCTGGGGATATTTCTTCAGGGTGGAAATCAATTGTATCCCACTGGACAAAATTCATTTGCATTATTATAGATAAGAATCATGGTCGGGCGCGGTGGCTCACGCCTGTAATCCCAGCACTTTGGGAAGCCGAGGCGGGTGGATCATGAGGTCAGGAGTTTAAAACCAGCCTGGCCAAGATGGTGAAATCCCGTCTCTACCAAAAATACAAAAATTAGCTCGGAGCAGTGGCAGGCGCCTGTAATCCCAGCTACTCGGGAGGCTGAGGCAGGAGAATTGCTTAAATCCAGGTGGCAGAGGTTGCAGTGAGCCAAGATTGTGCCACTGCACTCCAGTCTGGATGACAGAGTAAGACTCCATGTAGAATCGTTTGCATGACTATTAGTTAACTTCTATCCCTACAGCATTGCAAAATTGCCTAATCAAAAAAAAAGTGAAAGGTATACACCCTGTATCTAGTCACTTCAGAATCCACTAAACAAGCCCAGCGTTCCACTGAAAAGACTCCTAGTAATCTTTTCTGATCATTTTCAAGTCTTGGACAACCTTTCCCACCTTAGATTATGGGCAGTACTACCAAGAGTACCACAAAAATCACGATGTGGGAGTGAAAAAGCAGGATCAGCTATAATCCATGAATATTTCCATCCAGAATTGCAAAGCATCCACTGCCAGCAAGGACATATTGAAAGGGACACACTAATATGCTGATACTGCCACATAACCTACTACAGCCTTTCTGGAAAGCCACCTAGCAACATGTACTGGAAACCCTAGAGGCTCATAACTTTGATTATTTAATTCTACTCCCAGAAATACACACTCAACATACAATCAGAAGTGGACTAAGGTACATAAATATCTCAGTGTTAATCACAAAAATAAAAAATTTAAAACAAGTTAATTTACCACCTTAAATATTTCTTCTTTCCAGACGCCTTCAATAAACACCCAAATCCTTCCTGTGTGATCCAAGGTTGCCCTTACATGTCTCTTACCACATTGTACTCTAATGTCTCACTTGCTTATCCATTTGCCCTACTAGGCTATAATCTCTATGGAAACTTGGACCATGTATTTCAATTGCATGGATTTAGTATGATGCTACATGCATAACAGACAAAGGTGGCTCAATAAATAAAATGTTAAACAGCCTGAAAACATATGTTTCCTCTATAGAAATGAAACCATAATTACAAGTATTAACAAGTATTTTTCACAAAGAGGCCATTTTAATTCCATTTTCAAAAAGCTTTGATATATTGACTTACAGTAACCAATTCAGATGCGAGATTCACCAAAAAAAAAAAAAAGTGAGGTCAGAAACAGCTTTACTGACTTCAAACTTCAGAACTCTTCAACTATCATTCCCTAAAATCAAAAGCATGGGCTTATTTAATAGGATGATATCATCCAGAGAAAAGAATGTGATCGTGTGACTACTTTCTTTGGCTTTAAGCCATAACTATAAGAATGTATTCAGTCACAGATGTCTCATTTGTAAAGGGATACTCAGGAATTGAAATGCCTGAAGAAGCATAACTTACAAACATCTCTCTGGTTAACGATTTTCCAAAAGAAAATTGTTTGTGTGATTTTAACACCCAAACTTTATAGAGTGTATATATCTCATAATATAGTAATTTTTGGCCAATAATTCCAAATGAAAATTTTAGATTTACTTCCCCCAAACTCAATAAAACACCAAAACAAAATTATATATGAGAAAAGCCTGAAGTTATATCTTAACCAACTACATTGATAAAATATCAGCATTACATGTAGACATTTTGAAAGGCAGACCAAGGGCCAAAAAAGTGGATATGCACCTCAGATGTTGCTGGTGTGGAAAAAGGTATCACCTCATCGCACTCAGGTGAGCCATCCTCTGCCACTGGGTATGTGTCCTGAATGCCTCATCACACTCTACATTTTCACAGACAACAATAAAGCTCAAAAGAAAACCACTGGATATTAGTCATTGAAAAGAAGTTCTAGATAATGATAAATGTTATCATGAAATGTGATGGAGGGTGTTTTTAATTATTTTAAAAGAAAGTTGCTATTCCTCTTGGGTAGTGACTTTCACATTTTAAGGAGCATTAAGGCTGACCGAGGGTCTCGTTAAAATGCAGATATTTATTCAGTCAGTCGGAAGTGGGGCCTGAGATTCTGCTTTTCTTACAGGCACTGAGGCATGCCAATGCTATTGGCCTGAGAATTTCAATTTAAGTAACAAGGTTTTAGAGCACCATACAAAGAAATTTATAAACTTAAACAAGGTATTCAACTGTGCGACCTTCCATTTTCCTGCTCCCGCTTCCTCTTTTCATTTCTTCTTTAATCTCAAAGCACTGATTGTTTCCCCTGATGATTTATCAAGACCTTCCTGTTCAGGATTCTCAATATCCTACAGAAGCTGCAATTTAAGATAACAAAACAGGCCAAGCATGGTGGTACACCTGTAATCCCAGCACTTTGGGAGGCCAAGGCGGGCAGATCACCTGAGGTCAAGAGTTCAAGAGAACCCTGGCCAACATGGTGAAACCCCGTCTCTACTAAAAATACAAAAATTAGCCAGGCGTGGTGGCACGCGCCTGTAGCCCCAGCTACTCAGGAGGATGAGGCAGGAGGATGGATAGAACCTGGGAGACAGAGGTTGCTGTGAGCCAAGATTGTCACTGCACTCCAGCCTGAGCAACAGAGCAAGACTCCATCTCCAAAATAAAATAAAATAAAATAATGAAAACAGGTCCCAGTAAGCATTCTTGACAAGGACATCTGATTTTCCAAAAGTAGGTAACTGATACCTATATTGGGATAGGCTGGAAAGCATTACATGAAAAGAAAATTGTTGATATGTCTTCCCATGCCTAGAATGGTTCCCAGTACACAGCAGGCAGGCACTCAAATAATTGTTCAACAAATGGCTATGATCTGATTAAGATTTTTCAGTATTTGAAGGGTAATTAGGTAGAAAACAAGTAAAGATCTTCTATGCTATTTAAGGTGGAAAATAGAGAGCTAAGGGTAAACTTCAGCTTTTTAAAAATACGTATTTTAGTCATCAGTTGTCTGTCCAATAATGCTACATGTTTTCTCAAAAAGACTGAGCTATCTGAACATGTTCCAGCATAAAAACCAGATGGCTATCTCAGAGGATTACTAAGGAAGACACACACCAGGAACAGTAAAGGTTTCAAAGGTCTCCTACCCATCCAAAGGATTCACTCAGAGCATGTGTATTTGGATTAGGAAGAAACTTTTTCTAGAACAGTTTTCCTATTTTGAAAAAAGAAAAAAAGGTTTTTTGGCAGCAATTGGGCTGGCAAGCCAAAACCTTACACATGACCTATGAGTAAATCAAAAGCTTAAATTTACTGGAACTCATAAAAACAAAAGAAACTATTCCACTGTGAAAAATGAATACCTTCAAAGACAATGGTGTGACAAAGACACAGAAATACTCAGAATAACATCCATTTGTTGCAGCATTTGTTTGCCACCTACAAAGAATAACTTTCAGATGCATTTTACCAACAGCAACAAAAAAAAATAAAATGTATTTGATGGGAAGTTAATGCACAAATTCACCTCGTTTTCCTAGAAAACCTCAAAGACATCTCGTGTTAATGTGTCAATACCCACAGATTTTTTTGGTGTAATTATGCCGTAATATTTTATCATTGTGAATATTAAAACTACCCCACAGGCTAACTTGATATTTTCAATTTTTTCATCTAAAAAAACCATTTTTTCTAATAATGCTACAAAATAAAAATTTAGATAATTTTTTAAAGATTTAAAATTATTTTTAAACTCACTTTAGAAGTTTTAGTTTCTAAAAGCATGGAACTATTAAAATGCTAATATGGAAAGATGGGGGGGCAGGTGCCATAAGACTAAATACCACTGAATCAAAGGAAATTGATTGTCTAGATGATGTGGAAAAGATAGCTTATAAAGTTAATGAGATCTTATTTAAGGCAAGAAAAACAATTTGCTCACTGACAACAAGGATGAATCAAAATGTTGTCATCAAGTATAACTAATCTAATTAAAAGTACAGCAAAGGCTGGGCTCGGGCCTGTAATCCCAACACTTTGGGAGGCCGAGGCGGGCGGATCATGAGGTCAGGAAATCAAGACGATCCTGGCTGACACGGTGAAACCCCATGTCTCTACTAAAAATACAAAAACTTAGCCAGGCGTGGTGGCGGGCGCCTGCGGTCCCAGCTACTCGCGAGGCTGAGGCAGGAGAGTGGCATGAACCCGGGAGGTGGAGGTTGCAGTGAGCTGAGATCACGCCACTGCACTCCAGCCTGGGCGACAGAGCAAGACACCATCTCAAAAAAAAAAAAAAAAAAAGGACAGCAAATATTAAGGCAAATATGAAAATAAAACAAAATACGAAGAAAAGTTAAACTATACCAAATGCAGTAAGTAATAAAAAATAAGTAAAGGGTAGTTAACAGCAAGTCTCAGTAAATTAGAAATAGGTTGAAAGAAATAAAAAAGAAGAATTCCAACAATTATAAGTTATACGCCAAGAAAAGCATGAACAGTCAACACAGTGAGTGTCCTGGAAACATTCCAGAGATTTGAGAGCTACGTAGGAGGATTTCTGATTGGGTAGGAGAGTACCATAAGATCCTTGAAACTCTGGAATTCACAAATTCGTATCTTCCACTATCTTAGCCCTTGATAACAAAAATATCACAATCCTTAAGCAGCAGATAAGGCTAATCCTTACACAGCAGCTTTAGTCAGAGATTTCTTTACCATACCAGATGAAAGTGTCTTAAAAAACCAATCAACAACAATAACCCTGAAAGTTTTCTAGGTTTTAAAGCAAGAATACTGCTTTAAACAACAAGAACAAAAGTCATTATAATTTTAGGGGAAATAGATAACCAGAAAACCTAGGTTTTAGTCCAGTTCTATCTCTAGTATCTATTTCCAAGGCTTTCTTTGGAAAAGAAATATTCTTTTCCTTGCCTATGAAGTTCTTTCCAAACTTACAAGGCTACGACGTACTCCTTGCTAATACAAATAAAAACAAAACATTTGACAAATTACCACAAATTAAACATACATCAAGTATGTCTAATGAAAAATTATCATCTGAATTGAGATGTGCCAGATACGTAAACTACACACTTGAGTTTGAAGATTCTGTGCAAAAAACGTAAACTATAGCATTAGTAGTGATTTCTATTGACCACGTCAAAATAATATAATTTTAGATTAAATAAGACAAACTTAAAATTAAAATTTATAACCTTTTTAATGAGACTATTAGAAAATTTTGAATTATATAACATACGAAATTACATTTCCATTGTGTTGTACTAAACAGCCTGTTATGTACTGAAATCTTTCACAGTAAGATTTGTCAACCCTTTTTATTTTCCTACAACATCTATTAGATGTGTGGCCCATAATGGATAAACAGGAATGAACAGAGAAACCTTTGTATATAAGTAGAAAACAGAAACTAAATAAGACCAAAATTGACTCTCTGATTCATATACTAGCTCTATGCTATTAGAATTACATGTTAAAACCTCGTTTTTGGAAATCATGGTAATACTGAAATATGGACCCAGTCAATTTTTTTTTTAGTTTACAGCTGAAAAGCTAATTGACATACCCTATTTGTTATGAGCTAAATTGTGCCCACCCACCCCCCCACTCCCACCAAATTCATAAATTGAAGTCCTAACCCCCAGAACCTCAGAATATGGCTGTATTTGCAGACAGGATCTTTAAAGAGATAAATACAGTACAGTGAAGTCAGAGAGGTGGGCCTCTCCCAGATGGGTGCTGGGAATATAGGTGAGAGCCGCCACACCTGGCTAACTATAGCACTTTTATTTGTCAATCATGCCTCAAAAAAGTTGAAAAAATAAAAATAAAAAGATCAGTATTCTTAGTAAACTGGAAATTAAAACCTCTGTAACTGCTGTGTCTTAAAAGTTTGTGAAATAAGTACATGGCAAATAACTGTTCTGAGATTTGACTACCTTTATTTTGGCTATAAAGTGTTTCAAGTAAATCAACTTTACTTTTTTTAAAAAAGTTTAAAGCATATTAATTTCTGAACATAAATCTTCATGATAAAAACTGAAATGATCACAGGCACTGAAGAACAAAGCAAAAAGTTTAGATGTCTAAGACTATGCTGAAAAGGCACCTAGTTTACAAGGCCTCAAACAGCAAAAGTACACCCTTACCGGTTAAATATTCTGTATTAATTTAAAAATAAAAACCCTTCAGATGAAAAGTTTAAAAAGACAAAAAATACTTAAAATGCTTGAATTCTTACATGTCACCATTACATGCTTTACACATATTGTTTAATTTTCACAACTCTCCTTGGAAAGTGGCATTCTCCCTATTTTAATAATGAGAAAATCACAATGTAAAGAACTGCAACCAGAATATATTAAAAAAAAAAACTCCTAAAATACGTTTTTATAAAAAAGGAAAGATAACCTAATTGAAACAATGAGTAAGAGCCATAAACACTTAAGACGAGCAAAAGTCAATAAACACATTATGAGAAATCTGTCATAAGGAAAATGACAAAAATCATAGAGACATCTCTATACACCCACCAGAATGGCTAAAATTTAAGAATAATAATTCTAAGGACTGGCAAAGATCATTCTATGTGGCAAATTTAGCATGAGCTAAGGGAAAATACTGAAGCAAGAACAAATGTTCCTATAAGGCAATAGTGGGTATGTGAGTTTACCTTAGGTGCAAAGAGGTGATTGTACCATCACAGTGACTATAGTTAATAAACAATATATTGTATGCTTGAAAACTGCCTTCAAGATAAGGACTTTAACCTATAGTTGGTTGGCAAATCAGAACCATGACATCAATGACACAACTAAATGAGTTTTAAAGTACAGTAGTTCCCCTTATCTGTATATAACCTACACACACCCTCCTGTATACTTTAAATCATCTGTAGATTAGACTGTCTGTGGCCAGTTACGAACCCACCCACACGGTAGGGCAGGAAGGAGTGAAGCTGAGCTCCACCTCCTGTCAGATCAGCAGGGCATTAGATTCTCACATGACCCCAAAGCCTATTGTGGACTGCACATGCAAAGGATCTAGGTTGCACACTCCTTATGAGAATCTAATGCCTGATGATCTGTCACTGTATATATTACATGTAATAATAAATACCTATATACATTATATATTACAATGCAATAATAGAAATAAAGTGGACAATAAATGTAATGGCTTGAGTCATCCTGAAACCACCACCACCCACCCCTCCACTGGTCCATAGAAAAACTGTCTAATACAAAACCAGTTCCTGGCGCCAAAAAAAGTTGGCTGACTCGCTGCAGTGGAGTTCTTAGAATATATCACTCTAGGATATGGGGGGATTACTGTTTATAAAAAGCTGCTTTGTATAGAATGTTCCAAAGGCAGAAGACACAGAAACTTTCAAAAACTATCTTTCTCTGCAATAAATGTCTCTCCCTCCACAACCTGATTCTACCCTCACTGTTCAACCACATTCTTCCAAACCCTCATGAGCACTCTCCAACCTAGTCACACTATCTCTCTCTCACCACCGTGTCCATTTTCACGTCCAGATGCAACACTGAGCTCTCTCTCTAGGATGGCCCATCACTTGCAATGCTCTTCTAGAAACCTCCCTGTGCTTCTCTCCATTTAAATCCAGTGCTCTTTTGCAGCCCCAGCTGATGTCTGACTCACCCCATGATTTATCTGCTGACTCCAGCCTGCCTCTCTTCCCCGTGTCTACAGTTCCTATGTGGGTTCTACAATACATAATTCAGCATCTCACTGGAATCTTATGTTTTGTTCTTGACACTCAATTAGACCATAAACTCCTAGATAGAAGGGACCACTTCTTTCAATTTTGTAACCCCCTCAGCACCTAGTACTAAAGAGTATACACCAGTTAGCTGATAGATCCCCTTGATAACCAGAAATACAGACATACCCTCTGGCCTGGCAACTGCATTTCTACAAATTTACACTACTAAAATATTCACATAAATATGAAAAATAGTATGATCAAAAATATGCATTGTAGACTGTAACAGTACAAATTGGAAGTAACATAAATGTCTATTAAGACTAGTGAGGCCAGGCTGGGCGCAGTGGTTCACGCCTATAATCCCAGCACTTTGGGAGACCGAGGCTGGTGGATCACCTGAGGTCAGGAGTTCGAGACCAGCCTGGCCAACATGGTGAAACCCCGTATCTACTAAAACTAGAAAAATTAGCCAGGCGCAGTGGCAGGCGCCTGTAATCCCAGCAACTTGGGAGCCTGAGGCAGGAGAAGCCAGGAGGCAGAGGATGCAGTAAGCTGAGATTGCACCACTGCACTCCAGCCTAGGGGACAGAGCGAGACTCTGTCTCAGGGAAAAAAAAAAAAAAAAAAAGACTAGTGCGGCCAGGCACAGCGGCTCATGGCTGTAATCCCAACACTTTGGGAGGCCAAGGCAGGAGGACTGCTTGAGCCCAGGAGTCAGAGGTTACAGTGAGCAATGATCACACCACTGCATTCGAGCCCGGGCAACAGAGCAAGACCCTGTCTCTAAAAAAAAGAAAAAAAAAGAATGACCAGTGAATTTCAGTCCATTACTGTCCATTAAAAAAACAAACAGTTGGGATATCTATGCACATAGACATAAGAAAGTAGTAGGTGAAAACAGTTGCAGAAAAGGGTATTCAATAGGCCTATTTTTGTTTTATTCATACACACAAAATTTAAAAGAACACATAAATTTTTAGATTGATAATGTCCGGTAACTAGGACACATTTTTTAGTTTGGAAAAAAAATGAACAAAGAGCACATGTGATGTTTGTAGTAACAAATATTTATGTATTTTAACTCACTGCCCCCAAACAGTAATTTACAAAACAATTTATAATATGAACACATTTTGTTTAAAGTATGAGAAATAATAATTATTTCTGGAAAAGGGAGTACAGGAAACTTTCACATTCTAGGGCAGATAGTTGTTTTTTCTTAAATAATGAGCACTTAGTTACAAAAAAAAAAGAATTTTAAAAAGAATTCCATCTTTCCCTGGGCTAGTGATCATCCCAGAGGGTAAGTATTTTGGTCCACAAAACTTTTCTTAGCAACTTCTTAATCTGTAGAGAACTACCTTTATTGTTGGATTGTCCACTATACTAAATCTTAATAAGCATTACAGATAAATCATACCAACAAATCAAATTCACAGAAGCTGGTATCATAAAAAACTTCTCTGCCAGGTGAGTATTAAACACTGAATCTGTTTGATAAAGGGAATCCCTCCAATAAAAAATTAACCTCAAAAATTTACTGAATTACTGTAAAAGATCCGGCATTACACTGGCCCTTATAGTAATAGTTCTGTTGTTAAACACCTTATACATATCCAGAGTAATCACAAACTTGCCCAAATCCTTGTTTCAAGGTCAAAACTAGAGATAAGACAAGAATCCTACACAGTTTTACCCATAGGAACAACAGGAGGTAACTGTGAGAACCACCCAAGGGGGCAGGCACTGGATTCTGTTCCCTGGATCTGTACTTCATATATCACCATTTCCCTACGGGCCTTGCTCCAGTGTGGAACTTACACATGTCCTGACTTAAGCAGTCAAGGCCTTCTCCACTAAGCCTCTATTAAAAACAAAGGGGCAGAGCTATCAGCTCCCTCCTTTTCCATCTCAGCATCCACCCTGAGATTCAACTGCCTTTTCGCTTTCCCCTCAAACTTACTGCTGAACAGCTTATAGCTACTGAAGCTAAGTGCTTGATTTGTACTAATTCATTTATACACATAACCCTATGATGTATTCCTATTTTACAGATGAAGAAATGGAAGTACAAGGTCAAATAACTATTAAGTGGCAAAGCTAGGATTTAAACCCAGATATTATAGTTCCTCAATACAATCTTTATTATGCAGCAGTCAGTATCCCTGATATATGTCTTTTAACCTAGAAACCATTAGAAATCTTCAGACAGTAATGCTCTTAGGTTTCAGTAACAAATCTGAAAGTCAACATTTCACCCAAATCAAATGTTTACTCTAGAAAATGCTGTTTGTCCTGGTAATACTGGATAAACGAGAACTAGGAAATATGCAAAATGTGCTTCCCAATGCCTTTTGGGGTTTTTTTTTTTTTTGGATTGTTTTTGTTTTTGTTTTTGTTTTGAGATGGAGGATGGAGTCTCTCTCTGTCTCCCAGGCTGGAGTGCAATGGTGCTATCTCAGCTCTTTACAACCTCCACCTCCCAGGTTCAAGCAATTCTCCTACAATTCTCTTACCTCAGCCTCCCAAGTAGCTGGGATTACAGGCGTGTGCCGCCACAACCAACTAATTTTAGTAGAGACTATTTTTAGTAGAGACAGGGTTTCACCATGTTGGCCAGGCTGGTCTCAGAATTCCTGACCTCAGGTGATCCTCCTGCCTCAGCCTCCCAAAATGCTGGGATTACAGGCCTGAGCCACCGTGCCTGGCCTTTTTTTTTTTTTTTTTAACTTTTGAAAAGCTGTTTAAAGTAATAAACACTCAACCTTTTAATCTACTAAAATAATAAAGGGGTTAAGACTCTAGTTATGTAACTGTTTTTCTTCACCTGTAGAATAAGACATAAACATGTATATAAAGCTTTTAGCATAACTGGGCGTGGTAGTTCATACCCATAATCCCAGCACTTTGGGAGACTGAGGCAGGAGAATGGGATCACTTGAGCCCAGGAGTTTAAGACCAGCCTGGGCAACACAGGGAGACCCCTTCTCCACAAAAAATTTAAAAATTAGCCAGGTGGGGTAGTGCACACCTGTAGTCCTAGCTACTCCAGAGGTTAAGGTGGGAGGATCGCTTGAGCATGGGAGGTCGAGGCTGCAGTGAGCCATGATGGCACCACTGCACTCCAGCCAGGGCGACAAAGCAAGACCCTGTCACAAACAAAAACATGACTTGGGAGTAAGGAGTCAATGTCACCTACTATTCCCAGCATGTGGAAAAACGTACAAGTTAAACTCAATGCCCTAAACAAGACCCATGAATTCATGTTGACAGAAAACAAATGTAAACATTTAAACAATTATACTTTCTGTTTAAATTTATGAAAGTTATATATGAGAAAATAAAAACTAATAGTTAATTGAAAATACTTTAACATTACCAAATTATCACACAGTAGTCAATTATTACACAAGAATGAATGCTAACAACCTGCCTCATAAACTCATTCATTCCATCTATTTCCATGTGAAGTACCTGAATGTCTTATTTTCAAAAGTTTTTCTCTTTCCTGTGCGATGCCTTGTCTTACCTTTAACAATGAGATAATAGTCTTTGCTCTCCTTCTTTCCCCCAACGAACACCCTTACACAACGTTTCCCTTATCTAATTATGTGTTCGTCTGAAGTTCCAGAGACTAATCTTGAAACAATTCAGGCGACCACTGAATTCTCCTCCACCTGGAGATTACTTCAAGGCTGCAGTTAATTTGCAACCCAGTTATACTCAGGCGCCAGCCTATTCACCAGATGAGGCAAAAACCCAAGATAAATATATGAGCAAGTCACGTAGACTGGGGCCCCCGAGCCCCAATACCAAGCGCCCCTTTATAAGCTCTTACATTTTGTCCAAATTTGAAATGGTTTCGTTAAGGCAGAAGCTTGGACTACTTCCCCATTGCTAGCTTTGGAAAGTAGTCACTTTCCTTTCCGGGCCCTTCGTCCTTGTTGATTGGCTCTGCAAGCAGCGAGCAGCCCAGCCTGCACTCGGTTACACAGTAATTTCAAATCTTAGAAGAATAAAATATCCTGAGTGTTATATAGATTTAAAACACTTGATATAATCATTTGCCAATCTTTTATTAGATAAGCTCGGGGCACTTTCAATGGATTAACAATGCATCACGGTCAGGCAACGATGACCGTCCTTAATGCCTGCAATGTCTAATGTTCCGCTATGTTCCAGATTTGTTCGCGCTGTTGGTGGAGGCGCAACAGCCGGGAAGCGCTTACTGGGCTCCAGACGGACTACACACACTATATCTTGTCATTTCGTCCTCACAGCAAGGACTGATACGTAAGCTCATTTTTCAGATGAGGAAAATGAGACCGGCGAGAGGCTGATATGCTTAGCGGTACAGAGCTAGGAAATCAGGGACAGAACCCAGGCTGGAAGTCACGCTGGCTCTAGAGCCCCGTCCTTTCGACCTGTTCCCGTCGCTGGGGAGGGGCACGTCAGTGACACTAAACCGTGGAAAGAAATACAGTACCAGTGGAAAGCAGGGGCTCCAACGGGGTAAAGGCATGCTCCATAACGGATTATTGGCCTCTGCATTAAAAAAAAAAAAAGTGAAGTTAGACTCTCAGTTTTAATTAAACATCGCGCAGAACCAACAGCACGGGAGCCGCCTGAACCTGGCACTCGGCAGCGGCGCGCTCCGGGACCCAGGAGCCAGCTGAGCTGCGGCGCAGCACCCGGCGCTGGGGACCCGCCACGGCTCGCCTACAGCGCCGCCGCGGGCGGGGGCCCCCGGAGACCGGCCGCGCGGGCCGCTATGAGGTCCGAGGGGTTGCCCCTGCCGCCTCTCTCCGCGAACCCATCACCATCCGGGAACCTGGGGAGCGAGAGGCGGCCGCCCCCTTCCGCGGCCCGCGCGCCCGGCAGCAGTCGCACTTACACAATGGCTGGTAGGAACCACAGACTGGAGAGCGCAGGCTGCGGGAGCTACGGCGATCGACCGCTCGGCGCTCGGCTGAGGAGCCTTGGCGCGCGGTCCTCGCTCGCAGGTTTTAGCCCCCGGGACGCGAGGTGGCCCCGCCCGCTTCCGGGAGCCGGAGGCAAGTGGGAGCCGCGCCCTGTGCTCTGCGTCCGGCACTACCCACCTCAAGTCTCCAAGGCTTCGTTTTCTGGGCTGGTTCTGCTAGCTGTAGTACTGCTGCCGGGCCCTCTGCACTCAGCTTTAGCAAGGAGGCCATTTGCTTCAAACTAAGTGGCGAATTCCCTATCACCCATGCTTGACCTAGCTTCCGAGCCAAACTTACTTTCCACTGTGCTGCTTCTAGTCCTGCTACCGGTGTCCTCCCTGAGCCGTCGGGTTAAAAGCTTTCCTTCCTGGCCGGGTGCGGTGACTCACGCCTGTAATCCCAGCAGTTTGGGAGGCCGAGGCGGACGGATCATGAGGTCAGGAGTTCGAGACCAGCCTGGCCAGCATGGTGAAACCTCGTCTCTACTAAAAATACAAAAAATTAGCCGGGCATGGTGGCGCGCGCCTGTAGTCCCAGCTACTCGGGAGGCCGAGGCAGGAGAATCGCTTGAACCCGGGAGGCCGGAGGTTGCAGTGAGCCAAGATCACACCAGTGCACTCCAGTCTGGGCGACAAAGCGAGACTCCATCTCAAAGAAAAAAAAAGCTTTCTTTAGGGAACACTCCGTTAAGAGCTTTCCTTCCTTTGCTTTGTGGAAACAGAATTTTTTTGTTGGAAGAAACTTTAAGCCACCTATCTGCAGCTGCAGAGCGTCACTGTTGCAATACAGGCTTTTCCAATACTGAGCGAACCTAATCTCCCTCTACCCTCTTAAGGTTTCCACCTGGGCCTAAGAGGTTAAATTGACATAAGACAGTTTAACAGGGGAAAAGCTTACAGCTATGTGCATGGGAGTCCACAAGAAAAGACCCAAAGAAGGAGGAAGCCTAAATGCTTATATACGGGTTTAGCTACAACAAATTTCAAAAGTCCATGTTTAAATATGACCTTAATGAACCTAAAAGACAATTGGGGTACAAGGAAACTATCTGCACATGTAATAGACAAGTGGTTGCCATGTGTTTATCCTATGAAGAGCTGTTACCAGTTGATGTGTCCAGGTTCTTGGCGTCTTGAACAAAGAATTGGACAAAACGCACAAAGCAAGGAAAGAATGAAGCAAAAACAGAGATTTATTGAAGATGAAAGTACACCCCATAGGTTGGGAGCGCCCGAGGATAGGGGCTCAAGAGTGCCGTTAGAGAATGTTCTGGGGTTTAAATGCCGGCTAGAGGTTTCCATTGGTTACTTGGCATATGCCCTATGTAAATGAAGAGGATGAAGTAAATTTCAAAGTCATTTACTGGATATAAGCCCTGTGTAAATGGAGAGGATGTTTCCTGTCGTTGCTGAAGTATTGCAATTTGATTTAGTTCCAGGAAGTCAGCATGAATCGGCCTTACATTCCCTGCCTCCAGACCCTATTCTCCTGCCTCAGAACTACATGTCCATTAGTAAAAGGCAAACCAGAAAAATCATGACCAAGGATATAAACAGGCAAGGCAAATTATAGAAGGTAGTCAAATGGCAAAAACACATCACCAGTATTCAGAACGAAATCTTGAACAATGAATTCAATGGCAGATTGTAACCAATTTTTTAAGCAGTAATAAAAATTTACACTTACTGATCAATTATTATGTTCCAGTCAGTGTTGAGGTCTTTTATATTTTATTTAATTACCCTAAAATGTAGGCTCCAGGAAAACAAGGACCAAAATTTAGTTGTTGGCCTTTGAATCCTCACTCTAGCACAGTTTACTTGTTAATGATTTGTCTCCCCCTACTAGAGAGCTAGCTCTCTAAGGGCAGGAGCCTTGTCTATTTCCTTCCCTGCTATTTCTCCAGCCACACAGTGTGTCTCACCAAGATAAGTTCAGTAAATGTGAAATAAATTAACAAATAATGGGAAAAAAATGGAGAATTATGGTACTTCATACCAGGAATTACAGGTATACCTCCTTTTATTGTGTTTAGCTTTATTGTGCTTTACAGATACCGCTTTTACAAATTGAAAGTTTGTGGCAAGCCTGCATCAAGCAGGTCTATCTGCAACATTTTTCCAAAAGCATGTACCTGCTTCGTGTCTCTGCGTCATATTTTGGTAATTTTCACAATACTTCAAATATTTCCGTTAATATATTTATTACAATCTGTGATCAGTGATTCTTAATGTTACTCTTGTCATTGTTTTGGGGTGCCACCAGCCATGCCCTTATAAGATGGCAAACTTAATAGAACAATGTTGTGTGTTTCTTACTGCCCCAGGACCAGTACATTCTCCTGTTTCTCTCTCCCTGTGGGCCTACCTATTCCCTAAGACACGACAGTATTGAAATTAGGCCATTTTATATTCCTACAATGGCCTCTAAGTGTTTAAGTGAAAGGAAGAACTGCATGTGTCTCACTTTAAATCAAAAGCTAGAAATGATCAAGATTAGTGAGAAAGTTTTGTCAAAAGAAAGCTAGGCTTTTTGTATCAGTTAGCCAAGTTGTGAATGCAAAGCAAAAGTTCTTTAAGAAAATTGAAAGTGCTACTCCACAACAAACACATGAATGATAAGAAAGATAAACAGCCTTATTGCTAGGAAGAAAGTTTGAGTGGTCCGTGTAGAAGATCCAGTCAGCCACAACATTTCCTTGAACCAAAGCCAGATCCAGAGCAAGGCCCTGATTCTGAATTCTCTTAAAGTCTGGGAGAAATGAGTAAACTGCAGAAGAAAAGTTTGAAGATAGCAGAGGTTCATGTGGTTTAAGGAAAGAAGCCATCTCCATAACATAAAAGAGCAAGGTGAAGTTGCAAGTACTGATGAAGAAGCTGTAGCAAGTTGACCAGAAAATCTAGCTAAGATCATTGATGAAGGTGGCCATTTTTCATGGAGATGAAACAACCTTCTATTGGAAGAAGATGACATCTAAGACTTTGATAGCTAGAGAGGAAAAGTCAATACTTGGCTTCAAAGCTTCAAAGGCCAGGCTGACTCACTTGTTAAGGCCTGATGTAGCTGGTGGTTGTCAGTTGGAGCCAGTGCTTGTTTACCATTTTGAAAATCCTAGGGCCCTTAAGAATTATGCTAAATCTGGCCAGGCACGGTGGCTCATGCAGATCACGAGGTCAGGAGTTCGAGACCAGCCTGACCAACATGATGAACCCCTGTCTCTACTAAAAATACAAAATTTAGCTGGGCATAGTGGCAGGTGCCTGTAATCTCAGCTACTCAGGAGGCTGAGGCAGGAGAATCGCTTCAACCTGGGAGGTGGAGGTTCTAGTGAGCTGAAATTGGGCCTGCACTCCAGCCTAGGTGACAGAGAGAGACTCCGTCTCAAAAAAAAAAAAAAAAAAAAAGAATTATTCTAAATCTACTCTGCCTGTATCTAGAAATGGAACAACGAAGCCTGAATGGCAACACATCTGTTTACAGCATGGTTTACTGAATATTTTAAACCCACTATTTTACTGCTCAGAAAAAAAAAAAATCCTTTACAAATATTACTGTTCATTAATAGTGCACCTGGTCACCCAAAAACTCTGATGGAGATTAATGATTTCATGCCTGCTAACACATCCATTCTGCAGACCATGGATCAAGGAGTGATTTCTACTTTCAAGTCTTATCATTTAAAAAACACATTTTGTAATGCTGTGGTGCCATAGATAGTGATTCCTCTGATGGATCTGGGTACAGTACATTGGAAACCTTCTAGAAAGAATTTGCCATTCTAGATACCATTAAGAACATTCATGATTCATGGGAGGAGGTCAAAATATCAAAATTAATAGAAGTTTGGAAGAAGTTGATTCCAATCCTCATGGCTGACTTTGAGAGGCTCAAGACTTCAGTGGAGGAAATAACTGCAGATGTGGTAGAAATAGCAAGAGAACTAGAATTAGAAGTGGCGCCTGAAGATGGAACTGAATTGCTGCAATCTCATGATCTTTGCTCACGGCAACCTCTGCCTCTTGGGTTCCAGTGATTCTCATGCCTCAGCCTCCTGAGTAGCTGGGACTACAGATGTGTGCCAACATGCCTGGCTAACTTTTGTAATTTTAGTAGAGATGGGGTTTCACCATGTTGGCCAGGCTGGTCTCAAACTCCTGGCCTCAAGAAATCCACCCATGCCTCCCAAAGTGGTGAGATTACAGGTGTGAGCCGCCACACCTGGACAATATGCCATATATTTTGAACACCACCAGTACAAGAAAATGAGGGTAGAGCCACAGAATATTTGGTGAGGAAGACAGAAGAGCCTTCTTTGTATCCTGGAGAAAACTATGTAACTTACTACTTGGAGTTCCTTCCTACTTTGTGGAGTCATACTGTGGACCTGTTTACCATCAGTATTAACCGTTTTGGGATCATAGAATCAACTGAAAATTTGTTTGAAGATCTGGAACCTCTCCCCTGAAAATTGTTCCATGTATGTATGTATGCACGCATGCTTATATTTATTCTGCTTTCCTTGGAAGCCCCAAATATACTAAAGGTTAACAATAATTGCTCATTAAATTTCTTTTAATATACATCTTTATAAACATCTTAAACTTCTTTAATATACTTATTGAAAAAATATGTATTAATGTAATAAAAAAAGTACATAAAATAAAAATTGATATCACTCTCACCCTACTGGCTCCTACCTACTACACCCCTTTTTATCAGAGGTCATTTTAACAATTCAGTTTCTATGACTTTCCAAATCCATTTTTTATGAATAATCAAAAACAGAAGTGAGACTATTCTACCATTTACATTTACAAAATTTACTCTGTTGTGGACATTTTTCCACATGATGCCATATTTATCTAGCTCATTCTTTTTAATACAGCCATGCCTTGGAAATACTGTGGGTTTGATTCCAGATATCACAATTAAGTAAGCTGCACAAATTTTGGGGTTTCCTAGTGCATATAAAAATTACCTTAGGGTGGCCGGGCACGGTGGCTCACACCTGAAATCCCAGCATTTTGGGAGGCTGAGGCAGGTGGATCACAAGGTCAGGAGATCGAGACCATCCTGGCTAACACAGTGAAACTCCGTCTCTACTAAAAATACAAAAAAATTAGCCAGGCGTGGTGGCAGGCCCCTGTAGTCCCAGCTACTCAGGAGGCTGAGGCAGGAGAATGGCGTGAACCCAGGAGGCGGAGCTTGCAGTGAGCTGAGATTGCACCACTGCACTCCAGCCTGGGCGACAGAGCGAGATTCCGTCTCAAAAAATAAAAAAATTATTTTAGGGCTGGGCGCGGTGGCTCACGTCTGTAATCCCAGCACTGTGGGAGGCCGAGGAGGGCGGATCATGAGGTCAGGAGTTCAAGACCAGTCTGGCCAACATAGTGAAACCCTGTCTCTACTAAAAATACAAAAAATTAGATGGGTGTGGTGGTGTGCACCTGTAATCCCAGCTACTCGGTAGGCTGAGGCAGGAGAATCACAGTACCTTAACACTATCCTGTAGTTGCCCAGGCTAGAGTGCAGTGGCACGATCTTGGCTCGCTGCAACCACTGCTGTCCAGGCTCAAGTGATCCTCCCACCTCAGCCTCCTGAGTAGCTGGGACTACAGGTGTGCACTACCACACCCAGATCATTTTTGTATTTTTTGTAGAGACAGGGTTTCACCATGTTGCCCAGCTGGCCTCAGATCGTGAGCTCAAGCACTCCACCCACCTGGGTACTGTAATCCCAAAGTGCTGGGATTATAGGCATGGGCCACTGCACCTAGCCTAAGCAGCTTCTTTACTTGCGTTCCTCAGAAGATGTTTAAAAGTGAATAATGTGCTATAAACCCCAAATGACATTGGTGATAGTGTGCAGTATTTTCAAAACTTATTTCACTGCAAAGCACTTTTATTATAGCATTGTTTGGAACAATATTATATTTTTTTTTAATTTTTTTTTTTTTTTAATGACAGGGTCTCCAGGCTGGAGTGCAGTGGCGTGATCTTGACAATTAAGGAGATGGCTTTATTCAGGCTATTGCAATAAGCAGAACACCCTAGGCCCTAATGTCGGAGTGTCTTGGCAGTGTGATTTTCCTTTAGATCTTTTTGTTTGTTTGTTTGTTTGTTTTTAGCATAGAAACAGCATCTCACTCTGCCTCCCAGGCTGGTCTGCGGTGGCATGATCCGAGTTCACTGCAGCCTCAAATTCCTGGGCTCAAGCCATCTTCCTGCCTCAGCCTCCTGAGTAGCTCGAATTATAGGTGCATGCCACCACACCTGGCTCTTTTTTTTTTTTTTGTAGAGACAGGGCCTTGCTATGTTGGCCAGGCTCCTCTTGATCTCATGCCCTCAAGCAATCCTCTCATCTCCACCTGCCAAAGCACTGAGGTTACAGGCATGAGCCACTGTGCCCAGCCCTTCTTAGACTTTTATAGGAAGGAGTAGACGTGGGGCGATTGCCATTTGGGGTTATTTTGCAATCAGGGGAAGTCCCGGTCAGTTGGCGGAACAGGAAATGTTTATGTCTGTGTTTGGCTAGTTTCAAACAGACAAACTGTTCTAATCTCTGCTAAATCATTTATGAGACCAACAACGGGGTCTTGGAGCGTTCCTGACTGACCTTCTCAACAGGTCAGGCAAAAACAAAGGAGTCATCTGAGAGTATTACAGAAGCCAGGAGAAAGAGACACAGAGTCTTATCTACCTCATGTGAGAAAGGGTAGTTCTCTGAGGTAATTCATTCCTGGAACACAAAAGGCGGGGCTAGGGATGGGTTTCAGGAAACAAAAGGGTGAAGGAATTTCTCAGTCATCACTGTTTTTCAGTACAGGGCTCAGGCAATGTTAGAAGCTTCCTGAAAGTTTCACACTATACTTTTGCTTAAAACAAATTGTGACTTGAATATATATATATATATAAATTTGTGAAGGATTCATTAGCCACCATAAGGTCTACGTATCACACAGCAATGTCTACTATATCATAGAATAAATATAAACTAAATCAATACTACCATTTATTTAATCTATGGATAATATTTAGTACATAAAACTTTGGGGACACCTGGTAATCACTCTGTGAACTCCCAGGCATCAACATCCTACAGGCTGGAAGTCACTGGCATAATAGAAAGCATCCTTGTTTTAGGAGTCAGCAACCTGGCCCTCAGTAATGAAGAGAACAAACTCCTTTCTTGTTTGTTAAACCACTCTTCTGTTTGTGAAAGTTCTATCTTGTTTAAACCACTCTTATTTAGTTGGGTTTTTCTGAGGGGCGAGGGGGCAAGAGTTGGTTATATGATACTCACCCTTTGTCCTAATTGATACATCTATTAACAAATGATGGCAAATTGATCTAGAGTGAACAGAGTGAAAAGATTTGGAAAATATTTTGGGACCAGAATTGACATTTTGGTTATGCATTAAATATACGGTATGAGAGATTTGACTCCTAAATTTTTAGCTTTTGCAACAAAGCATGTAGTAGTTTCATTTACTAAGATGGGGGAAGACAAAACTAGTTAAAGGGGAGGAAAATAAATTTAAAATGAATACTATATGGTCAGGTGTGGTGGCTCACGCCTGTAATCCTAGCACTTTGGGAGGCCAAGGCTGGCAGATCACCTGAGGTCAGAAGTTCGAGACCAGCCTGAACAACATGGTGAAACCCCATCTCTACTAAAAATACAAAAATTAGCCGGGTGGGGCGGTGGGTGCCTGTAATCCCAGCTACTTGGGAGGCTGAGGCGAGAGAATTGCTTGAACCCAGGAGGCAGAGGTAGCAGTGAGCCGAGGTTGTGCCACTGCACTCCAGCCTGGGCCACAGAATGAGACTCCATCTCAAAAACAAAAAACAAAAACAAAATGAATGCTATAATAAATTCACTTAAAAACCTCACCTAATTTACGGCAATCTTGATGATTACGTATATTTCAATCAATAGATTTTAGAAGTTTGCAAAGCTTACAAAAGTATATACCCAAAGGAAAAGAAATCATTCTACCATAAAGACACATGCTCATATATGGTCATCACAGCACTATTAACAATAGCAAAGACATGAATCAACCTAAATGCCCATCAGTGGTAGACTGGATAAAGAAAGTGTGGTACATATATGTCACGGAATACTATGAAGCCATAAAAAAAGAACAAGGTCATATACTTTGCAGCAACATAGATGCAGCTGGAGGCCATCATCCTCAGCAAATTAACGCAGGAACAGAAAACCAAATATCACATGTTCTCACTTATAAGTGGGAACTAAGCATTGAGTACATATGGACCCAAAGAAGAGAACAAAAGACACATGTGCCTACTTGAGGATGGATAGTGGAGGTGGGTGAGGATTGAAAAACGACCTATTGGGTACTATGCTTACTATCCAAGTGATGAAATAATCGGTACACCAACCCCCCATGACACACAACTTACTGGTATAACAAACCTGCACAGGTACCCCAAACCTAAAATACATAAAAGTTTAAAAAACATTTCGAATCCCACCATTAGAAAAATAAAGTATAAGGCCGGGCGCAGTGGCTCATGCCTGTAATCCCAGCACTTTGGGAGACTGAGGCAGGAGGATCATGAGGTCAGGAGATTGAGACCATCCTGGCTAACATGGTGAAACCCCGTCTATCCTAGAAATACAAAAAATTAGCCAGGCATGGTGTTACGCGCCTGTATTCCCAGCTACTCGGGAGGCTGAGGTGAAGAATCGCTTGAACACGGGAGGAGTAGGTTGCAGTGAGCCTAGATCACACCACTGCACCCCAGCCTGGGCAACAGAGCAAGACTCTGTCTCAAAAAAAAGAAATAAATAAATTTAAAAAAAAAGAAAAAGAAAGTATAATATAAATTGGTCCCTTTTTAAAAAGGCTTTTATAAATAAAAACTCTTCCCATTTTCTTAAATGAGAAGACTTGTGATGTTAAAGAAACAATAAAATAAAAATCCCTGACCAGGCATGGTGGCTCACGCCTGTAGTCCCAGCACTTTGGGAGCCCAAGGCAGGCAGATCACGAGATCAGGAGTTCGAGACCAGCTTGGCCAACATGGTGAAACCCCGTCTCTACTAAAGATACAAAAAATTAGCTGGGCATGATGGCACGCGCCTGTAATCCCAGCTACTCGTGAGACTGAGGCAGGAGAATCGCTTGAACCCAGGAGGCAGAGGTTGCAGTGAGCCAAGATCATGCCATTGTATGCCAGCCTGGGTGACAGGGCGAGACTCCATCTCGAAAAAAAAAAAAGAAAAAAAATCCCCAAGTAAATCTAATAAATGTAATACAATACTTTTCAAAGTCTCAAAAATATGTTTCATGGAAACTTTTTCCTGCTATGTATAGAAAACCATATATTATCATGATAATTAAAACTATGTAGCATTGGCATAGAAATAGTTATATAGCTTGATAGAACAAAATAGAGGTCAGAAACAAAGTAATATATGTGGGAATTTAATTTTTGATAAAGGTGACGTTTTACCATAGAGGGAAAAGTATAGTGGTGTATTTAATAAATATTCTTGATGTAATTATCTATACATGGAAGTGAGCAAAAGTCAATTTCTACTTCATGCCATACAAGATACATTTCTAAAAGCTAAATATAAAAGTCAAATCCAATTATTGAAAAAAGATTTTTAAGAAAATTTGTATAGTGAAGAGCTTCCACAGTAATCACAAAACTCGTAAGTCAACTCAGATTTGACTAAAAAATTTAAACTTCTATAGAGTATAAAACAAAATTAAGAGAGATGCAACACATAAGAAGGAAATACATGCCACATAAATATATAACAGGCAAAATCCTACTATCCAGAACATCAAAAGAGCTTCTGCAAAGCAATAAGAAAAAGACAAAGATCAGATCATGGAAGAAAAAAAATACGAAATGCCAATAAATACATCAAAGATTCTCAACTCTCTAATCATCACTGGAAATAAAAACTAAAACAATAAAAAATTTTAATTAAAGAATAAAAAAGATTAATAATATCTAACGTCTAACAGGACTTGCAAAAGTGGTGTTTTCATACACCTCGGTGTATTCTAAATGGGTAAAAATCCTTTTCAGATAAGTGACTTTGATAATATCTATCATTAATTTAAATGTGCATCTCTGATACAGCCATTCCATTTGTCAGAATCCATCATTATCATTCAGCTGGAATTTTATAAATTTCATTAATCTTCTGAAGAGATGCTTTTTAAATTTCATTAATCCTTTCAATTTTTTTTCTACTTTATAAATTTGAATATTTTCCTTCTACTTGTTTTGGATTTGATTTGCTCTTCCTTTTTAGCTTTTTAAGTTGGAAGGTTAGGTTTTTGGTTTTAGATTCTTTTCACCAAATATAAGCATTTAAATCTAGAAATTTTAAAGCATTTCAAAAGTTTAATATGTTGTGCATTGATTATCATTCAGTTCCAAATATTTTCTAATTTCATTTATGATTTGTTTTCTTTGGTTTATGCACAATTTAGAAGGTGATACTTAATGTCCAAATAATTTTGCATTTTCTAGCTATCTTTTTGTTGTTGAGTTTCGGTTTTATTCTACCATTGTCTGAGAACATACACTGCATATTTCCACAGACTTGTTTTATGTCCTGTCATATAATCTATCTTAGTGAATTTTCCACTTGTAAAAAAAATTGTGTTGTTTTCTGTAGTGTTCTGTACATGTTTATTATATCAAGTTAAATGATAGGATTGTTCATGTCACGTATATTGCTACTGAGTTTTTCCCTAATTGTTATATCAATTACTAAGAAAGTAGTGTTTAACTTTCCAACTAAACTTGTGTATTTGTCTATTTCTCCTTTTAGTTTTATCAGCTGTTACTTCATTTATTTTGAAACTACAGTCAAGCACAGCATAACAATGTTTTGGTTAGCAACAGACAGCATATATGATGGTGGTCCCGTAAGTTTATAATACCATGTTTTTACTATACCTTTTAATGTTCACATATGTTTAGTTGCACAGATACTTGCCATTGTGTTACAGTTGCCTGCGTATTCAGTGCAGTAACACGTTATACATTTTGCAGCCTAGGAGCAATGGGCTATACCACATAACCTAGGTGTGTAGTAGGCTGTATCATCTATGTTTGTGTAAGCACATTCTGTGATGTTTGCACAACTACAAAATTGCCAAATGATGCATTTCTGAGAACTTATCTCCATCATTAAGCAATGCATAATGATTAGGTATAGTCACACTTATGATTGCTAAATCTTGCTGATGTATTGACCATTTTTTCATTATAAAATGTCTTTTTAAGATCTCTGTTAATATTCCTTTTCCAGAAGTCTACTTTGTCAAATACTAATATAAGCACTCTACCTTTCTTATGATTATATTGCATTTCCATGGAATATAATTTTCTATCCATTTATTTTTAACCTATCTTTGCCTTTGTGTTATTTTTTAATTTCAGCTTTTATTTTAGATTCAAGGGGGTACATGTACAGGTTTGTTACCTAGGTATATCACATGATGCTGAGGTTTGGGGTACAGTTGATCCCATCCCCCAGGTACTGAGTGTAGTATCCAATAGTTAGTTTTTCAACCCTTGCCCCACCTCCCTTCTTCCCCTTTTAGTAGTCTCAAGTGTCTATTTTCACGATCTTTATGTCCGTGAGTACCCAATGTTTAGTTCCCAATTATAAGTGAGAATGTGCAGTATTTATTTTTCTTTCCCTGTGTTAATTCCAATATCCTGCTTAGGATAATGGGCTCCAGCTGTATCCATGTTGCTACAAAGAACATGATTTCATTCTTTTTTACAGCTGTGCCATATTCCATGGCATATATGTATATGTTTTCTTTATCCAACCCACCATTGATGGGCACCTAGGTTGATTCCATGTCTTTGCTATCGTGTACTGTATTGCAAGGAACATTGCATGAATTCTTTTGGTGGAACAATTTATTTTCTTTTAGATATGTACCTGGTGATGGAGTTGCTGTGTCAAATGGTTGTCCTGTTTTAAGTTCTTTGAGAAATCTCCAAATTGCTTTCCACAATGGCTAAAGAAATTTGCATTTTCACCAACAGTATGTAAGTGTTCTCTTTTCTCCACAGCCTCACCAGTATCTGTTGTTTCTTGACGTTTTAATAATAGCTATTCTGCCCAATATGAGATAGCATCCCAGTATGGATTGATTTGCACTTCTCTGATGATTAGTGATGTGGAGCATTTTTTCATGTTTGTTGACTGCTTGTATGTCTTCTTTTCAGAAGTGTCTGTTCTTACTTTTTGCCCATTTTTTCAATGAGTTTGTTTTTTGCTTCTTCAATTGTTTAAGTTTCTTATGGATTCTGGATATTAGACCTTTGTCAGATGCATATTTTGTGAATATCTTCTCCCATTGTGTAGGCTGTCTGATTACTCTGCTAAAAGTTTCTTTTGCTGTGCAGAATCTCTTTAGTTTAATTAGGTCCCATTTGTCTATTTTTGTTTTTGTTGCAATTGCTTTTGAGGATTTAGTCATAAAGTAATTCCCAAGGTCAATCTCCAGAATGGTGTTTCCTAGGTTTTCTTTTGGATTCCTGTAGTTCGAGGTCTTCCACTTAAATCTTAATCCTCTTGAGTTAAATTTTGTAAATGGTGGCCGGGCGTGGTGGCTCACGCCTGTAATCCCAGCACTTTGGGAGGCCAAGGCAGGCAGATCACGAGGTCAGGAGATCGAGACCATCCTGGCTAACATGGTGAAACCCCATCTCTACTAAAAATACAAAAAATTGACCGGGCATGGTGGCGGGCCACCTGTAGTCCCAGCTACTCGGGAGGCTGAGGCAGGAGCATGGCGTGAACCTGGGAGGCGGAGCTTGCAGTGAGCCGAGATCATGCCACTGCACTCCAGTCTGGATGACAGAGCAAGACTCTGTCTAAAAAAAAAAAAAAAAAAAAAAAATTTGTAAATGGTGAGAGGTGGGGGTCTAGTTTCATTCTTTTGCAGATGGCTAGCCAGCTATCCCAGCACCATGTATTGAATAGTGAGTACTTTCCCCATTGCTTATTTTTGTCAACTTTGTTGAAGATCAGATTACTGCTATTGGCTTTATTTCTGGGTTCTCTATTCTGTTCCATTGGTCCACGTGTCTGCTTTTTTACCAGTACTCTGCCGTTTTGGTTACTGTAGCCTTATTGTATAGTTTGAAGTTGGGTAATGTGATGCCTCTGGATTTGTTCTTTTTGCTTAGGGTTGCTTTGGCCATTCGGCCTCTTTTTTTGGTTCCATATGAATTTTAAAAGAGTTTTTTCCTAGTTCTGTGAGAAAAGACATTGGTAGTTTGATAGGAATAGCACTGAATCTGTAGATTGCTTTGGACAGTATGGCCATTTTAATGATCATTTTAATCATATTGATTAGTCCAATTCATAATCCTTGTTTGTGTCATCTATGATTTCTTTAAGCAATGTTTTATAGTTCCCCTTGTAAAGATATTTCACCTCCTTGGTTAGATAGATTCCTAGGTATTTTATTTTTAGTTTTTGTTGCTATTGTAAATGGGATTGCATTCGTGACTTGGCTCTCAATTTGAACATTATTATTATTATTATTATTTTTTAAAGAGAAAGGCTGACTGCCACATGCAGTGCCTCATTCAGATGTGTCTGGAGTCTTGGAAGCTTTACTACCCTATGTTCTCCTACAAATGGATTTTGAGAGCTTGTTTGGAGGTTCTAGCAGGGAGTGCAGCCATTGGTACACCCTTGAGTGAAAACAAGTCCTCCTCTATCAGGGATGGTCATCCTCTTTGACCAACCGCACAGCTTTGGGAGGAACACACATGGAGCTGTGAGGGAGAAAGGGGACACCTGCCTAGCCAGCCAGATCAGCTGAATCAACCCTGGTGATTAATGGGGTGACAGATGTCACAACCAGATCGCCCTCACCTCTGAGTTTGAACATTATTGGTGTATAGAAATGCTACTGATTTTTGTATATTGATTGTGTATCCTGAAACTTTACTGAAGTTGTTTATCAGCTTCAGGAGTTTTTGACAGTCTTTAGGGTTTTCAAGGTATGTAATTCTATATATAATGTGTGTGTGTGTTTTATTTTTTAAAAAATGTTTCTTTTATCATAGGTTTTCAGCAATTTGATTGTGACAGTTTATTTGTTTGTAGCCTACTTGTACTTTATTGAGCTTCTCAAATCTGTGGGTTCAGAGTTGTAATCAAGTTAAGAATATTTCTAACCATTATTTCTTGAATAGATTTTTCTTTCTCTGTTACCTCTTTCTGCCACTCCAAGTACACATATGTTATACTGTCTGATATTGTCTCAAAATTCATAAAAGTCCATTCATTTCCTGTCAGTCTTTTTTCTCTTTGTGCTTCGGTTTGGATAGTTTCTATTGCTATATGTTGAAGTTCAATGAATTTTTCTGTTGCAATTTCTTATCTTTGGATATATAAGTCCTTTGAATTTTTTATTTCAGTTATTGTATTTTTCAATGCAAGAAGTTCCATTTATTGTCATAAAAATATCTTCCATTTTTTTTTTTTTTTTTCTTTGAGATGGAGTCTCACTCTGTTGCCAGGCTGGAGTGCAGTGGTGCGATCTCAGCTCACTGCAACCTCTGCCTCCCGCGTTCAAGCAATTCTCCCACCTCAGCCTCCTGAGTAGCTGGGACTACAGGCATGTGCCACCACGCCAAGCTAATTTTTGTATTTTTAGTAGAGACAGGGTTTCACCATGTTGGCCAGGATGGTCTTGATCTCTTGACCTCATGATCCACCTGCCTCGGCCTCCCAAAGTGCTGGGATTACAGGCATGGGCTACCACGCCCAGCCCTCCATTTTTCTTTAAATGCTTGCGCATAATTATAATAACTGTTTTAGAGTCTCTATCTGCTAATTCCATTGCCCCTGCCATTTCAGGATCTCTTTATTGCCCTTTTGCTTTTCTTCCTGGTATAGATCAAGTATTTCTTCTTCTTTGAATATCTAGCAATTTTTGTTTAGATGATGGACATTATAATTTTTATGTGGTTGAGTGTCTGAATCTTGTTTTCTCCCTTTAATGAGCTTAAAGTTTGTTTTGGTAAACAGTTCAGTTAAATGTGGATCAGCTGTACTCTTTGGAGGTTTATCTTCAGGCTTTGTTAGTATGGGTCTATGCTACCCTTTACTTTAGGACTATTTAGTGCTAGTACTAAGGCATGCCTCTTGTGAGATCTCTATTGAATGTCCTGTGAAGTTAACAGCATCTTTTCCTTTTTGGGTGGTAGGAACTCTAGTATTTCCAAACCTGGTATGAAACCTGGAAATTGTTCAGCTTATAATTTTCTGGGTATTATATTTTGACTGGTTTTATAGAGTTTTACTTAACACATGTCTAAAATTGAAAAATATTGAATGGATCTTTCTGCAGAGTTCTGGAGGTTTTTTTTTTTTTTTTTTTTTTTTTTGAGACAGAGTCTTGCTCTGCCACCCAGGCTGGAGTGCAGTGGCATGATCTCGGCTCACTGCAACCTCCGCCTCCCAGGTTCAAGCGATTCTCCTGTGTCAGCCTCCAGAGTAGCTGGGATTACAGGCATGCACCACCACACACGGCTAATTTTTGTATTTTTAGTAGACACGGGGTTTCACCGTGTTGGCCAGGCTGGTCTTGAACTCCTGACCTCAGGTGATTCTCCCATCTCGGCCTCCCAAAGTGCTGGGATTACAGGCATGAGCCACCATGCCCAGCCTGGAACTCTTTTTCTGCATGGTTCCCTGGTACTCTGCCCTTAAAATACCTGTCACTTTGAATTCCTAAAATTCTTATCTCTTATCTTTTCATCTCAGTGAAGGTGTTGGCTTTACTTTTCCCTCCCTATGCTGCAGTCTGAAAATTAGCTCCAGATGGGATGCTGAGATGATCATAGGGCTATTTTGGTTTTATTTTTTCCCCGCACTCCTCAAGGATCACAGTTCTGCTCTGTGTGTTGTTTCATATATTTGCCTAGTTTTCTAGCTGTGTATGCGGGAAGGCAGGTCCTTTACTATATACTTTTTTTTTTTTTTTGAGACAGAGTCTTGCTTTGTTGCCAGGCTGAAGTGCAATGGCACAATCTCGGCTCACTGCAACCTCCATCTCCCGGGTTCAAGTGATTCTTCTATCTTAGGCTCCCGAGTAGCTGGGATTACAGGCACTCGCCGCCAAGCCCGGCTAATTTTTGTATATTTAGTAGAGACGGGTTTTCACCATGTTAGCCAGGATGGCCTCAAACTCCTGACCTCGTGATCTGCCCACCTTGGCCTCCCAAAGTGCTGGGATTACAGGCATGAGCCACTGCGCCTGGCCACCATATACTTTTACATGGGAGGAAGTAGAAGTTATTTCTAGTAAGTTTAAGATTAAAACTTAATTTCTGAAAAGTTCGTTAGAAACTCCGCGTTCATGGTCAGGAGTTTCTGACTGTTGGATACACAATAGAATGGGTAATTGATTTCATTACCCTTCCCAATAAAAGTCATTATCTGTAGAACCTTTCTATTGGGCATCTTATTTTGAAACTCAGCTATTCCTGAGTTCAGGTCTTTTTTGGTTAAGTGTCTTCAGAAGATAAACCTTTGATTTTCATTAGGGTGGTCCAGCAATTCTCTCTTTTTTTTCTGTTGTTTAATAGTATTCTGAAGATATTTTTCTCTTACTTTTGATATTTTCAGAATTAGTTTTAATTTAAAATCTGCTTGATCTTTTATTCATACTGTTTTATGTTATTACACTGCCTATCTTTCTTTTACTTCTTTAATCACTTTAGGTTTATTTTGTAGTCTTTTTCAGATTGTTATATTATCTGTACTTTGTAGGTGTTAATACTCCTGTTGGTTGTATTACAAATAACAAATATTGTTATTTGTTTCCTTATATGTTTTAAAATTTGTGATTATGTGTAAGCAGCAGTTTTTTATTTGCTTATGACTGCAGCCTTTGGATTTTATATACATATGTATATGCATATATATACATATACACCTATATATACATGCATATACATACATACATAAAGCATATTCATACATCTATTTATATATATTTATACACTTATATATTTAAATTTAATCAGCATTTCAATTTATCTATAGATGCATCTTCCATATCAGTTTAGTCTGAAATATGGCTGAAACATGCCTGGAATTTCTTTGAAATGTTGGGATGATTATGTATATTTGGGTGTGCTTGTATGTAAGCAAGGGAGAGGAGGAGTAAAAAAAGAACAGTTTTGTTTTAAATTACAGAGAAAATGTAGTACACTTATTAGTGAATTCACATTCCTTCTCTGCATCAGAACTACTCTTCCCTTGTGAAACTTGATTACCTCTTCCTTGTACACATGTATCCAGCCACACACTGAGTTATTTTAAATGTACCACCTAAAAATTTCTCCAAGTTGTATGCTACTTTCTCCTTATTTCAGAGCTTTAATATACTTCAATGGATTTAGGCAATATTTCCTAAAAACAAAACAAAAATCCCTACATTCTGTCGTGTTCCCTCTTGTCCTACGTGGACAGCATAGGGATCTCTCTTAAACATAAGTCTGATCATGTCATTTCTCGCCTGAAATGATTGAATGGTTTCCAACTACTCTTTGGATAAAGGTGAAAATCCGTAACATGTCCCAAAGACCAGCATGTTCTGTTCTTGACTCATTCTATAGCCTCATGTACGACATTTCTTCAGCACACTAACCTTTCAGTTCCTCGGGTGCACCAAGTTCCCTTCCACACACTACTCACTCTGCTTATAATATTTCAGAAAATTACAATTAAATAGGCCGGGCACGGTGGCTCACGCCTGTAATCCCAGCACTTTGGGAGGCTGAGGCAGGCGGATCACAAGGTCAGGAGTTCCAGACCAGCCTGGCAAATATGGCGAAACCCCGTCTCTATTAAAAATACAAAAAAAAAAAAAAAAAATTAGCCGGGCGTGGTGGCACATGCCTGTAATCCCAGCTACTTGGGAGGCTGAGGCAGGAGAATCACTTGAATTCGGGAGGTGAAGGTTGCAATTAGCCAAGATCGCACCACTGCACTCCAGCCTGGGCGACAGAGCGAGACTCCATCTCAAAAAAACAAGAAAAGAAAAGAAAAGAAAATTACAATTAAATTCTTAATCCTATAATATTTTAATTAAATGTCTCCATAAACTGTAAGTTCCAGGAAGGCAGGAACCAGTCTTGTTCCAGTTCTTAAGCAGGTACTTGGGACACAAAATATACTCAATAAATATTTGTTTAAAGAAGGAAAGTTGAAAAGAAGGACATGAAATAGCAAGGGATTTAATTTGAACGAGCTTTTGTTAACGTGAAATTGATACAACTATAAACTAAGGTAAATAATTGACAATCCATTCCATTCTATTTTGATAAGAAAGGAAAATAAATGAACTTGTTTTCTCTCCTCAGTAAAGAAAAAAGACATTTAGAAAGAGGACTTAAGGAATAGAAGTGGAAGTATAAGCATTTTACTACCTTCTTATTTTCACTAATTCACTTATCATGGAATGAATTTTAAAGTTGCAACTTGAGATCCTGAGACAATTTCTTCCTACCACTACCAATACAGCCAATTCCGCTTAGTATGACTTATTATGTTTTTGGAACATTGTTTTAATAAAGTAGCAAATTTTGGGGGTAGTTTATAATAATAAAGAATTATATAGGTCTAAGTTTTATAAGAGAAAAGAAAGAATTATAACCTCTCATTTTTAGTTTGCCATTGTGCCTTTTTTCCCTTTTTCCCCTAAAGTAGAGTTTTTAATTAGCATTCTGCTTTTCAATTAATAAAAACATTGTGTATATTCAGGCGTCTTATACAAAATTATTGATCCTTACAGTAGAGGGCAGCAGAGGAGCATATCTCAAGACAAAAATCCTGGGATACATCCCAAGTCCCCTTGTTAAGGCTCCCCTTGGAATGATGTGTGGCTAGGTCATTAAGAGGAAGACAAGCAATTTGAGAAGATAGAAGTTGAGAAGCGATAGTGACTATGAGGTGGCTAAATATCTCAAAATTTGGAAAACTCAAAGAATTTTATATGTCTTGATTTTTGAACATATATATTTTATATCTTATTCTTCTGGACAGAAATATGCATGATGTGCATAATATTATTAACGGTAGCAGACCCTGGCTTTTCTTACTTTCTGTCTTTAATGGTTCACCCTTGCTTTTATTGAAAACCCAAAAGTGATGAGTTTTAAATGGGTTTGTGTTTATTACACAGATGAAGGGAGTTTAAGTATAAGCTGTAAACATTTTTGATCCTTCTAAAGATCATACTTAGGAATTAATTTCTATGTTTTGTCATCTAATATTTTTCTTGTTTGCTTGAGTGAACTAGGAAGGTTACTGAACTTAGAGAAAGAAATATATTCTGTGGCATTGTATACCTTGGACTATGAGACACGGCAAATCACAGAGGCAAAGCACACGCCAAATGACTCCAGAGATACTTCTGTTGACTGAGAAGCAGTGCAATGCAGTGTTCAGCTACGACGAGGCTATCAAATGAGAATATGTAGGTTTCATGGAATTTATATAAAGCCCTAAAGTCGGTAAAGCTTGACAGATGGAGCTATCATTTATTTTTTAGCTTCCCTGTCACAGGAGGAATTAGAAGTTGAAAGGAAAGCAAGTGCGATGTTCTGGTTTATATACTTGGTTGTACTTTTAGGCCAATCATACAGAGTCACTTTATTTATTTATTTATTTTGAGACGGAATCTGGCTCTGTCACCCAGGCTGGAGTACAGTGGCACGATCTCGGCTCCCTGCAACCTCTGTCTCCCAGGTTCAAGCAATTCTCCTGCCCTCCTGCCTCAGCCTCCCAAGTAGCTGGGATTACAGGTGCCCACCACCATACCCGGCTAATTTTTGTATTTTTAGTAGAGATGGGGTTTCACCATGTTGGCCAGAGTGGTCTCGAACTCCTGACCTCGTGATCTGCCCTCTTCGACTTCCCAAAGTGCTGGGATTACAGGTGTGAGCCACTGCACCCGGCCGAGAGTCACTGTTAAAAGGGAAATATGCCCCCTTATTTACGGGAAAACCTGTTCAAGAGTGGTGCCATCCCTAGTACCTGGAAGACTTGGATAGTTCTGGATATCCAATAACTGGATATCAAATTATCGATGACATTTGGCCAGAGAAAGCCCCCACAAAAATTTATGCTGCAAAAGGGAAACATTATTTTCTCTACTACACTAAAAAATTACTGTAATACAATAGTTTCTATAGTGTGGAAGCAGATTATCTTCAGGATGTTCATTTTTGTTCAGTTAGAAATATATTCATCTGTAGAATACAAATGATTTTGATAATAATAGCCACAATTATAATAATAACAATAGCTATTTGTATTGATAATAACATAATTCCACACTTCACAAAGTCCAAGATACATTTTTTTTTTCATCTTCACATATTGTCATGACACTTTTGACCTTGGGAGCACCTATAGTTGATGGTGGGCTACAGTCATTGTCAGCCAGGAGGGACTTAGTTTCCATTGCCTGTGAATGCACAGGTCATTTATAGCTGTTTATGCCATATTGAAAGATACTGTGCCCACAGAAAACCATAGAAACAGATGTGTGACATACAATTAAGTATGTCTAAGTAAGGTTAAAAAAAAGATCTTTCAGTAAGTATAAAATAACAATTCTAAGGGATAAGAAAGCATTGTTATAATTTAGGCAGTATTTTGTTTTCCCTATTGGTACATAAAATAATGGTGTGTATTACAACCAGTGGTGTCTCAGGTTTGATAAAATACGATATTTTTATACACATTTAATTATTAAGGAATCTGATGCTCAGAAAGACTAAGAAAGTTTTTAAAAAAGCACAATGAAATATAGTTCCATGTATAATGAGTTGCTACATAGTCTAAATAGACAGGTTAAAAGTGACTATTTCACACCTTCATTCTTACCTTCTTTCCCAATCGAGTTTTCCTTTACAACTGTTCACATACTTATACCTATTAATATAAAAATAAAGTTACACCTTCATAAATGCATTTTTAAAAAAACACCCAGAATGCCTATTGAGAACAAAAAAAGCAATCAGGACTATGATGTTCTGTTGTCACAGAAAATGGATTCTTCAAACACTAACAATTAAAAAGTTTATTTGATTAATCATTAAATTCATACATAATTAAAATAAATTATGTGTTATGGGAAGTTTATACCATGAAGCTGCTTAAAACCCATAACAAAGTTTAAGGATTAACCCTATCCAAAACTTGATTGTCTGAACATTCTTGAGTGCCCTATATATTTTTTAAATGCACTGATATAAAAAAAAGAATATTTTATTACAAATTTTATATCCTCTTGTTATCACCAATTTCATGTTTCTTTGCTCTCCAAGTAGAGTG
Source organism: Pan paniscus (assembly GCF_029289425.2). Classification (NCBI taxonomy): domain Eukaryota; kingdom Metazoa; phylum Chordata; class Mammalia; order Primates; family Hominidae; genus Pan; species Pan paniscus. The sequence continues at coordinate 181,421,098 of NC_073255.2, forward strand.
AGGGTATGAGACAGAACTTGGAACTGGCCCAGTAAACAATAACTGGGCATATTTTGTAGGATCACCTGACAGTTTTAATGTCCAAATAAGCATCAGGCTTTGGATCCAGTTCAAATTCACACTTAGCTTTTACCTCTGGCAAGAAAGTTCTAGCTGCAGTCCTCATTTATCACATCCCTACAAAGAAGGCACTTTCAGGTGCTGTGGGCCTGCATCATTATGTAAGCTGAGATTTTGTTTGATTCTGCAGAGTGCAGAGATGGAATTCAATTTGAATGCTGGCATTTGAAAGAGAAAGGCATTTTACTAGTGACCTTGAGGATAACTTTCTGCCAGAGAGGTAAAGGCTATCTCATGCTAGGTTCTGGTGTTGAAGGCATTATTTCCTACGAAGTGCAGAGCTATTTGCAAATATCGTGTGCTGTGCATTACTAAGCAATGCAGATGGCTCTGTGTATTTCACTCCCTGGTGATTTACTTGGGATAAATAGAAAGGGTTTCTTGGAGGTAAAAAGCACCAAAATAGTCTACTCTTTACATCTCACAAATTAGACATTCACTTGTTCTAACAAAGTTCTCTTTGGAATAACAATGCCATTTGCTTTAATCAGAGAGGAATCCAGCTGAAATCATTCCCAGGGAAAAGGAGTTTTAATTTAAAGGGAAGAATAATTAAAGTAGAGGAAAGGCTACAGAAGTAGGTGGACAAATATTCACAGATATATTCTTTATCTCTCTGATGTCAACAATATCTATCTCTCCATATTAGTGTTTCTCTTACTCATTGAAATTTCTAGTAAACAGGGGTGGGAAAGTTTCTACACATAAACTAGGCCATTTAACAACAACTCAAGAAAACAAAGTTTGAAATGCATTTGTTTTTTGGTCAATGATAATTGCATTTACGCCTTGAATTTAGACTGATTTACATGTCTACGAGTGGTAAAATGAGTAGAAGTTATCTTTTGATTAAGAATAGGGAAGAATTTTTAAAATCTGGGATTCTCCATTAATGAAGTATTCAGTTGTATGTAACTCAACATTTTCCAGCAATGGCTAAGCAGCTACTTGTTAGAGATTGGGTAGAAGGGTTAGATATTAAAATGGTTTAATCATTAAAACTCTGGTGTTTTCCCAATACTTTATAAAACAAAAAAAGATGAATTTTATGAACACTATTTCATGTCATTCAGTAGTAAAATGCATTTGAAACATCATTAATCCATCTTTATAAAGGACCAAAACTTTGAATAGCTTCACTTGTCTTATATTGTCTTGGCTCAGTTCAAAACATAAGAGTTCTTTGAGAATCACTTGAACTCGGGAGGTGGAGGTTGTAGGGAGCCGAGATCGCACCACTGCACTCCAGCCTGGCAGCAGAGCTAGACTCCGTCTCAAAAAAAAAATGATAAGAGTTCTTTGAACCTTAGATTTGATTTATTTACTTTTATGTATCTATTTACTTATTTTGAAACAGAGTATTGCTCTGTTTCCCAGGCTGGGGTGCAGCAGGAGATCTCAACTCACTGCAACTTCCACCTCCCAGGTTCAAACGATTTTCCTGCCTCAGCCTCCAGAGTACCTGGGACTCAGCCTCCAGAGTAGCTGGGATTACAGGCGTGCGCCACCACACCCAACTAATTTTCATATTTTTATTAGAGACGGGGTTTCACCATGTTGGCCATGCTGGTCTCAAACTCCTGACCTCAAGTGATCCACCTGCCTCAGCCTCCCAAAGTGCTAGGATTATAGGCGTGAGCCATTGCGCCTGGCTTTAAATTTATATATATGTACACATACGTATATATACACACACACGTGCATACATGTGTATATATACATACATGTGTATATATACATACATGTGTATATACGTGTATATATACATACATGTGTATATATACATGCATGTGTGTATATATAACACACAGGTGTATATATACACATACATGTATATATACACATACATGTTATATATACACACATACATGTTATATATACACATACATGTGTGTATATATACATACGTGTGTGTATATATATACTTTCTGGATTTTTAAATTATTCTGTTTAGAACAAGTTTCTGGGCTGAGGATTATAGAGGTCAGCCCTAGAGAGAGAAGATGCGCATCATCCACCTAAAGGGAAGAAGGAATGTTCTAATGCATAGCTTAGAAGCTATGCAAACTTTCCTGCTTAAGTTGTCATTCTCCAACAGGCTATAAATAGCATCACTTGTGTGAAAGGGAACCTCCTAACTCATTTGTGGCAAATGAAATGTTTAGCAGCATGTTGCATCTACTTTATTGGTCTGGTTATTTAAGTTCAGTAGTAGGCTGACAGATGACAGAGTTCCTATTTAAATCTTAGAAACAAAGAGCTTCAAAAGCAATCTTATTAAGGGTAATGGAATGAACTCACATGTCCCTAGTTGATGAAGAGGTAATGAGATACCCAGTAAATTGCTCACTAAATGTCTTGTCATCTCTGGATCTACAGTGAAAGCCCACCAATGGATTATTCTATTGTTTGTAATGAGTACGGATACAAATATAAGACATCATTGTCATTTGTTAAGCAACATTTTAAAGGCCTTTAAATTTAACATATAAAATATGTTTTATTAAACATATTATGTAAGTAGTGGAAGTTATGTTAGATATGTTTAAGCTAAATGTGAATAACCAAACTTACCTAAAAAGTATATAAAAATTTTGAATTAATTTAATGTAACCAAAAGTGTGGGGGGTATTTCTTTTCTTTTCAAATACGAACAGATTTGCAAGTTTTAATTGGGGGTATTCATGCTATCAGTTTGAGTCAAGTTAAGGCACATGGCTGAAAAAAGAAATCTTGAAATGTAAAATTAATCACTACCCTCTAGATGGAAGAAATGGAATACTTAATCATATTACTATTTTAACAACAGTTAAGACAAATTAAAAAAAAATAGATCCAGGACAAAGTTTCTACAATTGGAAACATTTAAATAAATCACTTAGTATTTCAATTGTTATTCTCTATATTTTACAGTGGCCAGTTGTTAGTTTTTAACATTTTACAATTCAAACATTAATATATTCTGACTACTCATTCACCCAACTCACTAATTAGTGAGGTTTATTCGTTTCCTGCAAGCATTTTGTCCAGGCAAATTACTGCTCTGGTATCATGAACAGTATCCTGCAAAGATGAAGATTCGTAGATATTGGAAAATCAGGTTCAGTTTCAAAACATTATTATTACTTAATAATGCAAGATGAATTCATCACACTTGTGTGTTTGTGTTTTTCAGGGGAATATTTGCTTAGTTCCTAATTAGTGAAGGAAAGTGAAAATAGAGTGCAAAACCTAAGATTGTCATTAAATGCTATGAAGTGAATAGAGAAGAAAGGAAGTAAATCTAATGGTGATTGACTAAGAAAGGTCAAAAAACATATCTAGGAAAAATTGGGAAGAGAAAGGAATATGTTACAAAAGTTAATTGAAGAGCAACATTATTATTCTTAATACCAAGTATCAAATATTTATAGAGATAGCAATAGAGCAATTGTTTCATTGTTATCTTCATTGTTAGGTTTTGAGCTGAGAAAAGGAAATCTTTTAAGTTACTGGAAATGAATTTGTAATCTACTAGAATATGTCTTTGACCTCAAGCCAAAAAATAAATAATTGCTTTAGAGGGTATAAAATTGTAACACTTCATGAACACAATTATTTGGCCATGGATCCACATGGGGAGTATGGTTTACTCTCAGACAATATGTAAAATTATCTGAAGAGCGATACCAAATTTGTTATTCTCAATGAAAGTTAATATACTGTTTTTACCCCAATCATGTGTGAAGACATTCAAGAAAACATTTTCTCCATATGCTTCTATCCCTGCTCACCTCCTTTTCTCTTGCTAAGCTATTAGTCCCTATTGTCAGCAGAGAGCTGAGAATTTTCCTGAGCAGTTTTCTCTAATCTTGCCAATCAACAAATATTTACTGGGATATCTACAATGTGGAAGGACCTAGGGTTTTGGTGCTATGGCTGAAATTTTAAAAGTATAGCACATAGTTGTATTTTCTGTGGGAAACATAGCTTTTATGCACATGAAAAGATAATTAAGAATAAAAGCAGTCAATTTTAGGTGCTGAACAAGTTGATATGTACGGAGAGATCATGACAGTTTGGGATACAGAACAATGTCATAGTAGGCATCTCTGGGATGTCACAATAAATGACAACTGCTTGTCTCTAGGGATGGAAACTAGAAATTTGAAGTAGAAGAGACATGTGCTTTTGACTATATACCCTTTTGTATGGTTTTATTTACTTAAGCTCTTATAATTTTTTTAATTGAAGATGTTTTCTTAAGGCAGTGTAAAACTAAGGTTTAGACTTATTTATAGTTTTTCTCCACAAACTACAAAGTTGGTATTTGATGTATTTGGTGTTATAGAAAATTATCAGTCGGATGTGGTGGCTCATGCCTGTAATCCCAGCACTTTGGGAGGCTGAGGTGGGTGGATCATGAGGTCAGGAATTTGAGACCAGTCTGGCCAAGATGGTGAAACCCCGTCTCTACTAAAAATACAAAAATTAACTGGGTGTGGTGTCGGGCACCTGTAATCCCAGCTACTCAGGAGGCTGAGGCAGGAGAATTGCTTGAACTTGGGAGGCGGAGGTTGCAGTGAGCCAAGATAGTGCCACTGCACTCTAGTCTGGGTGACAGAGCAAGACTCCATCTCAAAGAAACAAACAAACAAACAAACAAAAAAAAAAAAGAAAAGAAAAGAAAATTATCTTGCTGCAATTCTGGAAATACTAGAGCAATGAAGGACTAGATGAAAATGTATAATGTACCAGATTTTTTTAGTATAATTTTCTTTACTTTTCAGATTACTGATAATGGCACATTCTTAAAAAATTTAAATAGCTTTATTAAGAAGTAATTCACATACCATGTAATTTGCCCATTTACAGTATGCAATATGTGCAAGCATCACTGAGGTCAATTTCAGAACATTGCATCATGTCAAAAAGAAACCTCATACCCTTTATCTATCATCTCCCTTTCTCCTCATACCCCCAATCCCAAGCAGCCGCTGAGACCCAAGCAGCTACTTTCTGTCTCTGTAGACTTCCCTATTCTAGAATTTTATATGAATTGAATCATATAGTTTGTCAACTTTTGTGACTAGTTTATTTCACTTAACATAAAGTTTTCCAGGTTCATCAGTGTTGCAACATATATCAGTATTTTATCCTTTTTACTGCCAAGCAATGTTTTCTTGTATGATACTCCACATTTTGCTTATCCATTTCTTAGCTGATGAACATTTGGGTTATTCCCACACTTTTTGGCTCTTATGAATAATGCTGCTATAATAATTCTTGTATAAGTTTTTGTATAGACATATGTTTTCTCTTGGTTATGTGTTTAGGAGTTGAAATGCTGAGTCATTTGGTTACTCTACATTTAATTGTTTGAGAAACTGTCAGACTGTTTTCCAAAGCAGCTACCTGACTTTACATCCCACCAGCAGTGTATGTGGCTTTTGATTTCTCCACATCCTTGGCATGCTTATTATTGTCTGCCCTTTATGATTCCGGCCATCCTTGTGTGAAGTGGTTCTCACTGCAGTTTTGATTCGCAGTTCCCTGATGATCAATACTGTTGAGCATCTTTTCATGAGCTTGTTGGCCATTTGTATATCTTCCCTGGAGAAATGTCGAGTCAGCTTCATTGGTCATTTTTTAATTGGCTTGTTTTTGTTACCGACTTGTAGCTTCATTACATATTATGGATATGACTTCCTTATCAGATACATGATTTGCAAATATTTTCTCCTATTCTGTGGGAGATAACTTTTTTGCAATAAATATTTTTAATTGATACATTACAGTTGCACATATATGTGGGATACATGTGGTATGTTGATAAATGCATACAGTGTAGTGATCAAATCAGAATAATTTGGGATATCCATGACTTCAAACATTTATCATTTCTTTGTGTTGAGAACATTCCAAATCTTCTCTCCTAGCTATTTTGAAATATATAATAAATTATTACTTAACTATAGTCACCCTACTGTGCAACTGAACATTAGTACTTATTCCTTCTCTCTAACTGTATGTTGTACCCATTGACCAATATCTCTCTATCCCCACCCCCACACTCTTCCCAGCCTCTGGTAACCACCATTCTGCTCGCTACATCCATGAGATTAATTTTTTTTAGCTTCTACATATTAGCGAGAAAATGTAATATCTGTCTTTCTGTGTCGGGCTTGTCTCACTTAACATAATATCCTCCATTTCTCTCTTGCTCTGTCACCCAGGCTGGAGTGCAGTGGTCCGTTATCAGCTCTCTGCAACCTCTGTCTCACGGGTTCAAACAATTCTCCTCCCTCAACATCCCCCCATCCCATAGCTGGGACAACAGGCATGCCCCACAGCTTCTGGCTAATTTTTGTATTTTTTTGTAGAGACGGGATTTTGCCATGTTGGTCAGGCTGGTTTGGAACTCCTGACCTCAGATTATGTGCCCACCTTGGCCTCCCAAAGTGCTGGGATTATAGGCATGAGCCACCATGCCTCGCCTGTCTTTTTGATAATAGCGATTTTAACTGGGGCTACTTGATATCTCATTGTGGTTTTGATTTGCATTTTCCTAATGATAAGTGGATGTTGAACATTTTTTTCTATACCTGTTGGTCATTTGTATGCCTCCTTTTGAGAAATGTCTGTTCAGATATTTTGCCGTTTTTTAATCAGATTTTTTTTCTATTGAGTTGTTTGACTTTCTTATATATTCTAGTTATTGATTCCTTGTGATTTGGATAGTTTGTGAATATTTTCTCCCACTCTTTAGATTGTCTCTTCACTTTGTTGATCGCTTTCTTTGCCGTGCCCAAGCTTTTTAGCTTGATGTAATCTCACTTGTCAATTTTTGCTTCTGTACCCTGTGCTTGATCTTACTCAAAAAATCTTTGTTCCAGATCAATGGCCTGGAGCATTTGCCCAATGTATTTTTCCAGTAGTTTCACAGTTTCAAGTCTTACATTGAAATCTTCACTCCATTTTGATTTGATTGATAGGGGTCTAGTTTCATTCTTCTGTATGTGATTACTGTTTTCTCCGTACCATTTATTGAAAAGACTGTCCTTTTTCCAATGTATATTATTGGCACCTTTGTTGAAAATGGGCTGCTTGTCAATACATATATTCATTTCTGCATTCTCTATTCTGCTCCATTATTCTATGTATCTACTTTTTATGCCAGTCTCATGCCTTATGGGCTGATTGTCAATGCATATGTTTATTTATGGGTTCTCTATTCTGTTCCATCATTCTAGGTGTCTATTTTTTATACCAGTACCATGTCTTACTAGAACTTGGCTGTATATTTTGAAGTCAAATAGTATGATGCATCTATGCTTTGTTCTTTTTGCTCAAGATTGCTTTGGCTATTTAGTGTCTTTTGTGTTCATACTAAATTTTATAATTTATTTTCTATTTCTGTGATGAATGTCATTGTTTGATACAAATTTCATTGAAGGGATTGCTTTCTTCATGGTGTTCTTTGAAGTACAAACATTTTCAATTTTGAAAAAGTCCAAATTATCTATTTTTCTCTTTTGTTGCTCATTATTTTGGAGTCTTATCTTAAAAGCTTATTCCAAATTTGAGGTCATAAAGATTTAATCCTACATTTTCTTCTTAAAGTTTTATACATTTAGCACTTACATTTGGGTCTTTGATCAATTTTGCATTACTTTTTTTTGTATGGTGTAAGATAAAGATCCGATTTCATTCTTTTGTGTGACTATCTGCTTCTCCCAGCATCATTTGTTGAAAAAACTATTCTTTCCTCATTTAAATGGTCTGGGCACCCTTGTTGAAATCAGCTGACCATAATTATGTGATTTTATTTTTGAACTCTCAATTCTATTACTTTGGTCTATATGTCTATACTTGTGCCAGTACCATGCTGTCTTGATTACTATTCCTTTGTTAGTAAGTTTTAAAATCGGGAAGTGTGAATTTTTCTATTTTTTCATTCCTTTTGAGATTGCTTTGGTGGTTCTAAGTCCCTTACAACCGCATATGAATTTTAGAGTGAATTTTTAAAAGTTTATAAAGAAGGCAGCTGGGATTCTGATGGAGACTGCATTGGATCTGTAGATCAATTTGGGGAGTATGGCCATCTTATCAACCCATGAACATGAAATGTTCTTCATTCATTCATGTCTTTAGCTTCTTTCAGCAATGTTTGGAGTTTTCAGAGCATAAGCTTGGCACTTTTTTGTTAAATTTATTGCTAAGTATTTTATTCTTTTTGATATAATTATAAATAGAATTGTTTTCTTAATTTCATTTTAAAATTGTTTATTGCAAATACATAGTAACACTGTTTTTTTAATATTGATTATGTACTATGCAATCTTGTTGAACTCATTTGTTAGTGCTAATAGTTTATGGTGTACTCTTGCCATAAAAGCAGAAAAATAAAAAGAAATGTCTATCTGCTTATAGAAGCTTGCATGGAAAGGGGAGAGGGCCACGACCCCCACAATTATGTCCAAATCTGTCCTTCTGTTGGTTTATGTCTTCCTCCTACCTGTCTAGAGCTGGAGTCCAGTTTCTCAGTTCCCCAATATGTAACCAACCTACCCAAATGCTTATGTATTAACTGAGCTCATAGCAGCCACCTGTTCCTTCTCCATCCGGATTAAGGACATTTGATTTCTAAATCCCAATTTTAAAGAACAGAGAAAGAAAAGTTCTGAATATAAACCCTCCATTTCAAACATCTATGTATCCTTTCCTTCTCTATCTCATATGAATGAAGAAAATCCTAAAGCAATTCTTGCTTTCTGAAAAGAAAAATGCAAGATAATTTATTATTATTTTCTTTTTAAATTTGAATTTGAGTTTTAGATTCAGGAAATATATGTGCGGGTTTGTTACAGGAGCATAGTGCATGATGCTGAGGTTTGGGCTTTTATTGATCCTGTTACCCAGATAGTGAACATAATCCTCACTAAGAAGGTTTTCAGCCCTTGCCCCGCTCCCTCCATCCTTCTGGAGTCCCTAGAGCCTATTTTTCCATTTTTATGTCCATGTGTACCTAAGGTTCAGCTTATAAGTGAAAACATATGATATTTGGTTTTCTGTTTTTGCATTTTTTCACTAAGGATAATGGCCTCCAGCTGTATCTATGTTGCTTCAAAGAACATGATTTCTTTCTTTTTTATTGCTACATAGTAGTCCATAATGCATATGTAAACATTTTCTTCATTCAATCCACCATTGATGGACATCTAGATTGATTCCATGTGTTTGGTATTGTGTACATGAGTACATGTGTCTTTTTGGTAGAACAATTTATTTTCTTTTGGGTATATACCCAGTAATGGGATTGCTGGTTCAAATGGTAGTTCTGTTTCAAGTTCTTTGAGAAATCTCCCAACTGCTTTCCATAGTGGCTGAACTATACCTTCTCACCAACAGTGTATAAGCATTCCCTCTTCTCTGCAGCCTCGCCAGCATCTGTTGTTTTTTGACTTTTTAATAATAGCTATTCTAACTGGTGTGACATGGTAGCTCATTGTCATTTTCATTTGCATCTCTCTGATGATTAGTGACATGGAACATTTTGTCATATGTGTGTTGGCTGCTTTTATATCTTCTTTTGAAAAGTGTCTGTTCATGTGTTTTGCCCACTTTTAATGGGGTTATTTGTTTTTTTCTTATTGATTTAAGTTCCTTATAGATTCTGGATATTAGTCCTTTGTCAGATGCGTAGTTTGCAAATCTTTTCTACCATTCTGTGTGTTGTCTTTTTACTCCATTGATAGCTTCTTTTGCTGTGCAGAAGCTCTTTAATCAGGTCCTAATTGTCAGTTTTTGTTTTTGTTAAAAATGCAGGATAATTTAGTCAGCTTACTACTTATTATCAGTTCATAATATTGGGTTGGTCATTATTTCTTAGTAAAAAGATTGAGAATAAAAAATTCAGTCATTTCTGAGGTCATTTGTGGATTAGCTTGTCAGCATCATTTCTCTTCTGCTAGCCTTCTTCATAGTGTAAATATCTGCCACTGGGATATATTAGCAACTGTGACTCTTTTCCAGATATCTATTTTTAGTTTCAAATTCTGATTTTTTTCATTTGATCCTCTTATTGCAATACGATTGTCAAAAATGTTTTTTTGCTTCAATATCTTATTTTTGTATTTGATTGTAATTACTTTGAAAAAGTGTTTTTCAGTCCTTCCCCCTCCCTAATTAAATCTTAGAAATCAACTCTAATCCTTTAAAAATTTCTTCATCAAATTTATAAGTAGAAATATCATTGAATTCACAGTATTTTGCAAATTTTTCATTTGCAGCATTTTAATTATTTTTTCTGGATAGCTAAGCCTGAATGTGAAGAGATCATATTTCTCTGGATCCTTAAAAGTTTTACTAAATTGATAATATGTTCAAAATAATTGTTACTATTCAGTGTCCCATATTACCATCTCTGTTTTCTTTTTCTTTTTTTTTTTTTAATACCTAGGAAATCCTGGGAGAAAAGGGAAGAAGTTCTAAGTTTGGGCTCAGTCATCCCAACTATAGAAAACAAATGTTCAAAATATAAATTTTGCAAAAAAAAAAAAGGATGGATAAAATTAATCTGTGAAAACGTCCATTGTAGGTGTAAATTAAGTGTCATCATTTCTTCTCCCTTCCCTCCTCAAATATTTCAGGAAATGAAAACTGGAGAGTGGTAGACACCTGCTACACAGATTAGTTTTTGTTTGCTTTTTTATTGGACATTCATAATTTTTATTTTTTATTTGTTTTTTTTTTTGAAATAGGGCCTCATTCTGTCACCGAGGCTGGAGTGCAGTGGCATAATTTCAGCTCACTGCAGCCTCGACCTCCGGGTTCAAGTGATTCTCCCACTTCTGCGTCCTGAGTAGTTGGGATTACAGGCGTGCGCCGCCACACCCCACTAATTTTTGTATTTTCAGTAGAGACAGGGTTTCACCATGTTAGCCAGGCTGGTCTCGAACTCCTGAGCTCAAGTGATCTACCCGCCTCGGCCTCCCAAAGTGCTGGGATTACAGGCGTGAGCCACCGCGCCCGGCCATGATAATTTTTAAAAGCCCATCTCGATTTCTGCATGATTAAGGATGAAGCAATGAGTGAAACGTTATTCAGTTTTATTTAATCACTAAATAAACAGAGAAAGAAAGCAACTAATAAATCAATGTGACTCTCCAGAAACACACGGTATTTTCAAAGTGTGAAAACATTAATGACTTTCATTCCCCTGGGCTGCTAGAAACTCAAAGCTTTGGAAAAAAGTGAGTTTTCTGTGTATTTAAGAGGAGGAAATAGGTAAGTTTGCTAGATCCTATTCCTTTTTTTTTGTATTTTTCTCATTCCTTGAGAAAGCGGAATCTGAGACTCCTCCCTTTTCCTAGCTGCACCATCCGCGCAGTCAGCAGTAGCCATAATAGCTGGGAGGTGGGGGCAGGAGGTGCAAGCACGTGGCAAGCCCTTTTATGCGTCAGCTAATTCCATGCTCTAGCTATAGCCTTGGGAACGTGAGAAATCCCAGACAGATGCTTTTTGTAAAGCTAAGGAAGAAAGTAAAAACTGATCCTGCTAAAAAAGAGATAACAAAAAGTACATCTGTGAATTATTTAAATCCGGCATTAAAAGGGTAATGCTGAAGAATTCATTAGCAAATTTAAGCACTTCTGTGCAGGCTCCTGATAATTTAATTTTTTCAGCTACTTTATGCAAATTTATCCTCTAATAATTTTTTAGTTTTATCTTTCCTCCTGTCCAAAGTAAAGCACCATAAACTAATATATGTATATATTTTTAAATTACCTAATATGCATAATACAAGTTGCTGTGTTGCTTAATCTTTAGTCATGCATTCAGCCAAGCTTTATGACTGTCTCCCATGTGCCAGGTTGGTGAAACTGTGGGAGAAAGCTGTGTTTTAACAGAAAGGATATAGGGCCGGGCGCGGTGGCTCACACCTGTAATCCCAGAACTTTGGGAGGCTGAGGTGGGTGGATCACCTGAGGTCAGGAGTTCGAGACCAGCCTGGCTAACACGGTGAAACCCCGTCTCTACTAAAAATACAAAAAATTAGCTGGGCGTGTTGGCAGGTGCCTGTAATCCCAGCTACTCAGGAGGCTGAGGTAGGAAGATCACTTGAACCCAGGAGGCGGAGGTTGCAGTGAGCTAAGATCGAGCCATTGCACTCCAGCCTGGGCAACAAGAGTGAAACTCCATCTCAAAAAAAAAAAAAAAAAAAAAGCGGGGGCGGGGGGTATAGTCATCAGATTTGGACATCTTTGTATTTGAATCAGGCCTTCCTATTTGCTATTCATGTGACTTTAGAAAAAACATATAACAGATAAAGAGTATTTGCCATTAATATTTGTTCTCTAGACAAAGACTGACAAGAACATTAAGTGGGGCCTTCCCCCTTGCCCCTGAGTAGGAAGAAGGCTTGGGTATGTACAGGAAGAGGTGAGGTCCACCAAGAAAAAAGGATCAGACTGTGGTTCTCAAACACCTGCTTTCAGAGAGGTAGACATTTTTATGAGAAACAAAAGACTACTACATTTTTTTTAAGAGATGGGATCTTGCTGTGTTGCCCAGGTTGGACACCAACTCCTGGGCTCAAGAGATCCTCCCACCTCAGCCTTCCAAGTAGCTGGAACTTCAGGCATGCTTGGCTAAGATGATCATTATCCAGTGTACTGCAGTAGCCTGCTAGGACCATCACAGACTGAGTGGCTTAGCAACCTCTGCCTCCCAGGTTCAAGCGATTCTCCTGCCTCAGCCTCCCAAGTAGCTGGGATTACAGGCATGTGCCACCATGCTGGGCTAATTATTTATATTTAGTAGAGATGGTGTTTCACCATGTTGGTCAGGCTGGTCTCGAACTCCTGACCTCAGGTGATCCACCCGTCTCAGCCTCCCAAAGTGCTAGGATTACAGGCATGAGCCACCATGCCCAGCCAGATATTTATTTTCTCATGGCTCTTAGAGGCTAGACATTCAAGAGTATGAGGCTGGCAGGGTTGAATCCTGGTGAAGCCTCTATCTTTGGATTGAAGATGGCTGTCTTCTTGGCTGTGTCCTCCCATGCTCTCAGTGTTTCTTTCTCTTCTCCTTCTTTCTTTCTTCTTCTTTTTTTTTTTTTTTTTGAATCAGGGTCTGACTCTGTTACCCAGGCTGGAGTGCAGTCGCATGATCAGAGCTCAATGCAGCCTCCAACTTCTGGGCTCAAGCAATCCTCCCACCTCAGCCTCCCAAAGCACTGAGATTGCAGGCCACCACACCCAGCCTTCTTTCTTTTCTTTTCTTTTTTTTGTTTTCTTTTCTTTCTTTTTCTTTTTCTTTTTTTTTTTTTTTTTGAGACAGAGTTTTGCTCTTGTTGCCCAGGCTGGAGTGCAATGGCATGATCTCGGCTCACTGCAGCCTCTGTCTCCCAGGTTCAAGCAATTCTCCTGCCTCAGCCTCCTGAGTAGCTGGGATTACAGGCGTGTGCCACTATGCCCAGCTAATTTTATATTTTTAGTAGAGATAGGGTTTCTCCATGTTGGTCAGGCTGGTCTCAAACTCCCTACCTCAGGTGATCCGCCAGCTGTGGCCTCCCAAATTTCTGGGATTACAGGCATGAGCCACTGCACCCAGCCTTCTTTCTCTTTTTATAAAGACTCCAGTCCTACTGAATTAGGGGCCCAGCCTTATGACCTCATTTTACCTTAACCTCTTCCTTAAAGACCCCGTATCCAAACTCAGTAACATTGAAGGTTAGGGCTTCACATATAAATTTTGGGGTGAAACAATTCAGTCCATAACATTCGGGAAAGCCATTGATTGTATTTTATAAGGTGCATAATGAAATGCAATGTGGCAACTATTATTTATTTGTGGCTTTCCCCCATCACATTCTCACTCACGCATGTATACACACATGTGCACACACGCACACACATTCACACACACAGACATCCCTGCCTATCTCACAATCACACAGACAAGCTTGCCTTAGTGCTTCGCCTCTGATTCTGAGTTTTCTACAAGATTTTCTGATATTCATAATGCATGGCTAGTGATTGTTATTGTTTATTTATATTTTTAGTGATTGATTATTTCAGGGCACGGTTTTACCCCATTCTACAAATCTGGTTTGAAGATAATAACAATAATAATAATAGTGGTAGTAAGTAATTTATTGAGTGCTGAGGATGGTACTTATTTCATTTGCTTATTTAATTTTCACAACAACCTGTTGAAGTGGAAACTATTACTGTCCCTATCTCACAGATGAGGAGCTAAGCTTCAGGAGGTAGTGACTTGCCTTAAGCCTTATAACTAGTACATTCCAGGCTGCCTGACTTTAAAGCCAGTGCTCTTAACCTCTGTACGGGGGAAATTTCACACATTGACAAAAATCTGAGAGCCCTGACAAGTCTCCTCTATCTTTATCTTGCAACTGGATTTTGAGCCTAGTTAATCCTCGAGTTAGATTTTTAGTCTTTCCCTGAGTGAGGGGTGCACTGGATAGGGTCTCCTGCCTATACCTTACTAAAATATTTTCTGTTCATTTTCATTATATTTACCACGCTCATCTGTAAGCTTCCCTTCCCTGTTACTGCACTACCCAGAAAGACTAAGAGGATTAATAGAACACTCTTCCTGGGAGAAGCTCAAAATATAATTGGGAGATTGCTGTATTCAGTTATTTAAATCACACCATGATGAACTTGGTACTTTCAACAGTAAGTTCAAATTGTTGTGGTGGCAAAGAGACAAATAGATAGGATGCCTGGAGGGGCCATGAAATAGTTGCTTATGGAGGAAGCTTCTAGCCATAAACAGAAAGTAAAAGTTTGCCAGGCAAGGCAGAAGGTATTCCATGCTGGGTATTCCACATTAAAACATTCCACTACATGTTTTTAATCTTATGGTATTTATGTTTAGCTGTGGTTTTTGTTCTGTAGCATTTTAAAAAAAGAAGTAGTGCATCTTGGCTCCATCCTGCTACATCCTCACTCCCCCCACCCACCACCAGTGTTTCCTGTCCTGTGGATATGTCCTCCAGGTGAAAATAAGGTGCTAGGCATCTGGTAACTAAACTTGACAAACTCAGGATTCTATAAATTGGATATTCAGGGAGAACAATCCACTTGATTACTTTTACTTGACTTAAAATATATATGAACTAATAAACATCATAAAGTATTATAATCATACAATTGAATCAACAATGTGATTTTTTTTTTTTTTGATATGGAGTCTCGCTCTGTCATCCAAGCTGGAGTGCAGTGGTGCGGTCTTGGCTTACTGCAACCTCTGCCTCCCGGGTTCAAGCAATTCCTGTGTCTCAGCCTCCCGAGTAGCTGGGATTACAGGCGCCCACCATCACACCCGGATAATTTTTATATGTTTTAGAAGAGATGGGGTTTTGCCATGTTAGACAGGCTGGTGTCGAACTCCTGGCCTCAAGTGATCCGTCCGCCTCGGCCTCCCAAAGTTTTGGGATTACAGGCATGAGCCACTGCACCTGGCAACAATATACTTTTAAGTCAATCAGAACGCCATCTCCCACTTCCACTCCTTGAGGGGAGAAATATTTACCCACCCAGCACCAAAAGCCTCTCTCTAGTTTATTGTCTTACTGACATCCCGTCAGTGTGAGGTTTACCAGAACCCAGCTGATATGGTTAGGCTTTGTATCCCCATCCAAATCTCGTCGTGAATTGTAATCCCCACGTGTTGCGGGAGAGACCTGTTGGGAGGTGATTGGATCGTGGGGTGGTTTTCCCGATGCTGTTCTCGTGATACTGAATAAGTCTCACGAGATCTGATGGTTTTATAAAGGGCAGTTTCCCTGCGCTTGCTCACGCTGGCCTGCCACCTTGTGAGGAGAGTGGCTGCTTTCTATTCTGCCGTGATTTTAAGTTTCCTGAGGCCACCCGAGCCGTATGTGGAACGGTGAGTCAATTAAACCTCTTCAGTTTATAAATTACCCGGTCTCTAGTAGTATCTTTATAGCAGTGTGAAAATGAACCAATACACAAACTTATTTTCCAAATGAGGAATTTTGTTTCAAACACCTAATCTTACATCATTTTTGGAGCAGCAAACTATCCTATTTTTGAAGTTACAGATTTCATACTTCCTGACAGTTTAGTATCAGCCCCTTAGCTACTCTTAACCCAGGTCAATATATATATCTCTCTCCATCTATTTTTCTCAGTCCTTTCTCTAAAAGTACAAGGAATCAATCTTCAGATAATGGTATCTTTTCTACCTGTGCCCTTGTCCCTTCCTCTCTCCTGTTCTCATAAAACCTTCCCACCATTTCCCTCAATTTGCTCATTCCCTGCTGAGAAAGCAGGAGCAACTGGTGTGGAGAAGAAAGCAACAGGGAATTAGACAACGAAGTGACCTTTAAACTATTTTTTTTTTTAGCCCTTTCCTCGTCCCTGAAGTACACATGTCTCTATGGCCACATCTGTGGATGATCCCTTCTGCAAGGCTGCAGAGAGAAGCAACCGGAACCCAAAAGGGAATTGGAAAGCAGGGGTTGTGTAGGGGGCAGAGGCAAGGGTTTGGCGAAGTGAATGGGAGAAAATAAGAATTCAGTATATTTCCATGGAAATTAATATGAAAAATTGGCAAGGAAAAGTTCTGAAAAATCCATTTAAAACGCAAACAGTGTAGGTTAATGAAATATCTGCAGAGAAATAAATCTGTGGTTTTATTTCAGTGATAATCCAAATAGAGAATATATGGGTTAACATTTGGGCAGATGTCCTTAAGATGAAAGAAATTGAATAGTAATGCCAGCTGACTGCAGTTTCCCACATGGGAGGAAGCAAAGCGGGTGAAGAGTGAACATTTCCCAGGTGGTAACTGAGCTAGGTGCTTTGAACAGTATTTCCTGCACATGGCTGATTATCAGAATCACCTGAGGAGCTTTAAAAAATACACAATATTGCCCTTCCCTGGACCTGTTTAATCTGAATTTCTAGATGCACTGCCCCTACTGCCCCCCACCTCTCCCTCCCTCCCTCTCTCCCTCTCTCTCTCTCTCTCTCTCTCTCTCTCTCTCTCTCTCTCCCTCTCTCCCTCCCTCCCTCTCTCTCTCTCCCTCCCTCTGTCTCCCTCTCTCTCTCCCTCTCTCTCTCCCTCTCTCTGTCTCCCTCTCTCTGTCTCCCTCTCTCTCTCCCTCTCTCTCTCCCTCTCTCTCTCCCTCTCTCTCTCCCTCTCTCTCCCTCTCTCTCCCTCTCTCTCCCTCTCTCTCCCTCTCTCTCCCTCTCTCTCCCTCTCTCTCCCTCTCTCTCCCTCTCTCTCTCTCTCTCTCTCTCTCTCCCTCTCTCCCTCTCTCCCTCTCTCCCTCTCTCCCTCTCTCCCTCTCTCCCTCTCCCCCTCTCCCCCTCTCCCCCTCTCCCCCTCTCCCCCTCTCCCCCTCCCCCTCTCCCTCTTTCCCTCTCCCTCCCCCCCGTGTGTGTGTGTGTGTGTGTGTGTGTAAAATTGTCAACTCAGTCACTTGGGATGTTTCTCAGGTGATTCAGATGACCAGTAATTTGGGGAACCACATTCTCATGTAATCCTTTCAACAAGCCAATGAAATAGGTTAAGGAGAATGGGCTTGCTTCTTGATAATGAACTAGGGACTGCTGTAGGAAGCTGCAATTCAGGGCTTCTAGAGCTGTAAAATGAACTTTTTGCATAATGCATCTGGTGGTGAAAGAAATAATATGGTGGGGAAGGCTCATTAAAGCTCAGCATGTGGGCCCACATCTGCTTGGTGGAACATACTCATTCACTCTATGCTACTCTGCTTTCTGGCTTCTGGCTCTTGCATGGAGAATAGTTACAGTTGATCAGTTTCTTAACAAAATGTTCCATTAGACTGATCATCCTTTACAGATAAATCCTGGGACATGGAATGCATAGAAGCCGTATGGTTTGTTATCATGGTGAACAGTTTGTTGAGATGTATATTCACACAAGCAGAGGCTCACTGCATATTTGAGAGTCTGAGTGTGACTCCTGGCTCTACCCCTAGGCTGCCGACCTCAGGTGTATTATTTAATGTCCTTCTGCCTCAGATTCCGCAAGTGTTGTGGGGATTATAATACGGTCTACTTCATTAGGTCGGTTGTGGATTAAATTGGAAAATGCCTATCAAGAGCTTAGAATAGTGTCCAGGGACATAATATATGTTCAATAAGGAAATGCATATTTTCTTTTTGTTTAACTTTTAAGTTCAGGGGCACATGGGCAGGATGTGTAGGTTTGTTACACAGGTAAATGTGTGTCATGGGGGCTTGTTATACAGATTATTTTATCACTCAGGTATTAAGCCTAGTATTCATTACTAATTTTTTCTGATCCTCTTCCTTCTCCCACCTTCCACTGTCAGATAAGCCCCAGTGTATGTTGCTGTCTTCTGCGTCCATGTGTTCTTATCATTTAGCTTCCCACTTGTAAGAGAGAACACGCCATATTTGTTTTTCTGTTCCTGCATTAGTTTGCCAAGGATAATGACCTCCAGTTCATCTATGTCCCTGCAAAGGACATGATCTTGTTCTTTTTATGGCTGGAAATGCATATTTTCTGAATAAGTCCCTAACATATTCCTAATGCACAGTGGCACACATGAGATACCAGGGTGATTACATGGCATAAAGTCACATATTTGGTAAGTGGGCGATTTAGGTTTTAAATCTGAGTCTGACTGACATTGAGCCAGTCGTCTTCCTACTACTCAATGGTGAACCTTAGCCACAAGAAATAAATGATCCTAAATCAGAGATGGTCAAAGCGTGGTGGTCTGAGTGCCCTGAAGAAGACAAAGATGGCATGTGGATAGAACCAAAAAGGATGGATCACAAAAATAAGAGCAACTTGCCCTACTGTAGGGGCCAAGGAAAACTTCCCTTTCATCCTCTGAAGGTTCCCAGAAAAATCAACTCTCAAAAGGAAGATTAGTTGGAGAAAGGGCATACAAATTGATTAGCAGGTCCAGGGGAGTGACTGCCCAGTATCACAATGGGAAACCCGGCATGGTGGCTCACACCTGTAATCCCAGCACTTTGGGAGGTCGATGCAGGCAGATCACTTGAGCCTAGGAGTTCAGGACCAGCCTAGGCAACATGGGGAAACCCCATCTCTACAAAAAATACACAAATTAGCTGGGATGGTGGTGTATGCCTGTAGTCCTAGCTACTTGGTGAGGGCTGATGTGGGAGGATCCCTTGAGCCTGGGAGGCAGAGGTTGTAGTGAGCTGAAATTGTGCCACTGCACTCCAGCCTGGATGACAGAGAAAGACTTGGTCTCAAAAAAAACAAGGAGGCGGGGGGCGGTTACAGATGCTTATATACCCTATGTCTTAGGGGATTGGGGAAGTATGGATGATTTTAGGGGGAACGTAATGATTTTTAGGGGAATTCAATGGGCTTGAAGAATATTCAATGGCCTGCAACAAGTCTGTTGGGCCTGCAGAGCAGACAACGGTCTGTGAAAAAAGTCTGTCCAAGCGAGTAGATAGACTTCCATCTTTCTTCCTGTGATAATGACTACAGTTAATGAAAAGTTAGGGAAGGGACCAGAGGTCATTGTTTTCTTCTTTGGCAGGTCTGGACTTTAGGCAGATAAGAAACCTCAGAGTACAACTTCATTCTGTGTTTTGGGAGACACAGAGAACCGAGAGACCCGGGTGGGGTGGGGAGAATGTCAGAGAGACCTTGTGGCTCCTTTTTGAATTCAGCATGTCAAAGTGCCATATTTGGCATATTCGTTTCTGAGCCCCAACATGACCTAGAACAATCCAGAAATTGAAGGAGATGAAGACATGACAGAATGTTGGAACTAAAATAGAAACTACTGAGCGAATCAGTGATACTTGGTAGAATATGTGCTATGACCAAGAACTTGATTTTTAGAATATGAGAAAGACAAATAGTAGGAGCAAAGGACAAATAGTAGGAGCAAAGATAAACAATCAACTTTAAATTCTAGGGGGGACAAATGGTTATACAAAAAAATGGAAAACTAATCACAGTACCCTACTCTGTAGTAAACAATAGTACATATTTATAGTAATATAACTATGCTTTATTGATTTAACCTAAAGAATCATATTACTGTGTTAGGTGGATCGGGAGAAATAGTGTACAGGAATTACAGCCTCATCTATCATAGCAGAAAATCAAATAATGTATAAAATGGAAAAAGATAAAAAATATTAATATAAACCTACGTAGAGTAGGGAGATAACTGCAAAAAGAAAGAAAAACATCAAAGGGTTAAAAATTGCTTTTCAAGAAAAAGAGAGGATTTGCAGGTGGGGGCTAACATGGAAAACCCTTTAAAAATACATTCACAATATTTCTGACATCAAATGTATGGAGGCTTTTCCCACATCAACCAATTCTTCAATTCTTATCAGACACTGACTGGGTGTCCTACAATTCTGACACTAACTCTGCCCTGAGTTAGCACAGACCCGACAAACTAAAGGCTCAGTCCCACAGGACTGCCCTCCCCTCTCCACTTCAGATGCCAATCGAGAGTCCCAGATTGTGACCTGTACTTCTGACCAACCGACTGTAATTCAGGGATTTCCACACCTCCTTCTTGGGTTTGATAATTTGCCAGAACAGCTTGCAGAACTCAGGAAGGCACATTACGTATGCTTATGGTTTATTGTAAAAGTTACAAGTCAGGAACAGCCAAATGGAAGAGATGCACAGGGCAAAATGTAGGGAAGGGGCGTGGAGGTTCCATGCTCTCTCTGGGGTGCACCACCCTCCCAGCATCTACATGTGTTCAACCCAGAAGCTCTCTGAACCCCATTTGGGGTTTTTATGGAAGTTCTGTTATGTAGGCATGACTGATTAAATTATTGACCATTGGTGATTGAACTTAATCTCTAACCCCTCTTTACTTCCCAGAGGTCGAGGGGCTGAAAGTCCCAACCCTCTGATGACATGGTTGGTTCTCTGGCATCCAGAGCCCATCATCAAAGTTACCTCATTAGCATAAACAGATGCAGTGGAAAGGGGCTCATTATGAATTTTAAAAAAGATACTGCTCTCATCTCTGTTACTTGGGAAATTCCAAGGGTTTTGGGAGCCCTATGCCAGGAAGAGAAAAGCAAATATATGTATTTCTCATTCTATCATATCACAGGGACAAGGAACCTGTTTTTCATTTAAAAACTCCCCCCCACACACACACACCTCTCCCCGACGGAGTTTTGCCCTCATTACCCAGGCTGGAGTGCAATGGTGCGATCTCAGCTCACCTCAATCTTTGCCTCCTGGGTTTAAGCAACTTTACTGCCTCAGCCTCCCAAGTAGCTGGGATTATAGGCATGTGCCACCATGCCCGGCTAATTGTGTATTTTTAGTAGAGGTGGAGTTTCTACATGTTGGTCAGGCTGGTCTCCAGCTCCTGAATTCAGGTGATCTGCCCACCTCAGCCTCCCAAAGTGCTGGGAT
Organism: Pan paniscus; assembly: GCF_029289425.2. Lineage (NCBI taxonomy): Eukaryota > Metazoa > Chordata > Mammalia > Primates > Hominidae > Pan > Pan paniscus. Next base: position 181,442,644 of record NC_073255.2, read on the forward strand.
TACAGGCATGAGCCACTGTGCCTGGCTAAAATCCTTTGACTTGGGCCAGGCACTTTGGGAGGCTGAGGTGGGTGGATCATGAGGTCAGGAGTTCAAGACCAGACCAGCCTGGCCAACATGGTGAAACCCTGTCTCTATTAAAAATACACAAATTAGCTGGGCGTGGTGGTGGGTGCCTGTAATCCCAGCTATTCAGGAGGTTGAGGCAGGTGAATCGCTTAAACCCGGGAGGCAGAGGTTGCAGAGAGCTGAGACTGCACCACCGCACTCCAGCCTGGGCAATAGAGCAAGACTCTGTCTCAAAACAAACAAGAAAAACAAAAAACCTTTGACTTGGTGAGATGGCTCGCACCTGTAATCCTGGCATTTTGGGAGGCCAAGGTGGAAAGATTGTTTGCATCCAGGAGTTCAAGACGAGCCTGGGCAACATGGTGTGAGACTCTGTTTCTACAAAAAATAAATTAGTCCTGCATGGTGGCATGCACCTGTAGTCTCAATTACTTGGGAGGTTGAGGTGGGGGTATTGCTTGAGCACGGGGAGTTGAGGCTGCAGTGAGCGATGGTCGTGCCACTGCACTCTAGCCTGGGTGACAGAGTAAGACCCTGTCTCAAAAACAAAACAAAAACCCTTGAGTAGGATTTGTTTTTTAAATCACCTCTTTGTATTTTTAAAAATAATAATTAAAATATAGTACCCATTAAAAATAAAATTTCCGGTTTTCCAAGGATCTAGAAAAACTGGCTTGCCTCAGTGAGAGATCGTTTTGCCCACCCTCTTTTTAAGATTATGTGGGATTTTTGTTGTTATTTGACAATACTGTCTTGGCTTGATCTAGGGAAACAGGAAAGGATTATGTTGAGAAAAAGCAAGTAGCAATTGGTTTAGGTTCAAAGGGGAAGATAAATGGGGAAATCTTAGGACAGAGAATGGGGGTGATGGATGAACAAATTCTATATTCCCTGGAAGAATAATTAACATCAAGAAATGGTGAATAGTGATGGCTGAAAACAATATAGGCTTTACTATATAGCAACCACTGTTCCAAGCTTTTCACAGTTGTGGAGTTGTGTTGCTCTCCACAACTCAATGAGGGTTGGGTACAGTTATTATCCCTATTTTACAAATGACAAAACTGAGTTAAACAGAGATTATGTAACTTTATCAAGATTACATGGTTAGCAGGTGCCACAGTCAAAATCTGATCCCATACCCTCTGGCTCCTGAAGTCTGAGCTCTTAAGTTCTATATGATATTACTTCTGAATACACATGTACATCTCAGCTTCTGGGTTGAGGTGGAAAACTTACAAAAGCCTGCCACAGTGAATACAGGGGTTGTGGAGTGTTAGCCTGGGAGGCTTGCTTCTGAGTATTTCTTTCAACTGCCACAGTGAGTATAGGGGGGTTGTGGACAGTTAGCCTGGGAAGTTTGCTTCTGAGCGTTGGTTTTCACTGGCTAGAGGGCCACTTACTTGTATCAGTTGACAAAGTGTGGTAGGAAGAACTACAATAAGTGTGGTAAATGCCAATTTTGTTCTAAAGTGATGATGAAGGTTCTCTCCTTTAGTGAAGATCCTCTGAGCTCTCTGCTTGATAAGGCCTGACCTCGGGGTTCCATCTCTGTCCCTATAGAAGCCAATGTTAGCAAGAATCCTGCTCAGGATTCACCAGAATTTCTCACCCTCATTGTCTGATCACTTGATATCTGATCAAATATCCTTATCACCCACTATCCTCCAGGTGTTATCTGATGATCCTGGGCTGCCTTTGGCAAGAATCCCGGTACCCCTGATGTTTACTCTTAGTAATTTTCCATCTGCTGACATGCACCCCCTCCAATCCCAACCTGTTCTTTAGCTGTAATAACACTTGTCCATGCTGTATTTGGAATTTAGCCCAATTCTATACTGAGGTCTCTTTTTTCCTATTGCAGCAGATACTGGGTCAAATCAGTTTTTACTGATCTAGCTACTGTCCTGGCTCTGATTTTGTTTGACAGTGGTCAAATCCCTTCTCATATGTGGGTAGCCATGGCATTAGGAATCACTGCAGAAACTACTACACTACACATCACCTTACGGGACTTTGCTTATGTTGCTCAGGAAAATCTTTTTTTTTTTTTTTTTTTTTTTTTGAGATGGAGTCTTGCTTTGTCACCCAGGCTGGAGTGCAGTGGTGCAATCTCGGCTCACTGCAACCTCCACCTCCCAGGTTCAAGTGATTCTCCTGCCTCAGCCTCCTGAGTAGGTGGGATTACAGGCAGGTGCCACCACGCCCAGCTAATTTTTGTATTTTTCGTGGAGATGGGGTTTCACCATATTGGTCAGGCTGGTCTCAAACTCCTGACCTTGTGATCCACCTGCCTTGGCCTCCCAAAGTGCTAGGATTACAGGCATGAGCCACCACGCCCGGCTTAGGAAAATCTTATGTATACTTTTACCCCCCACCCCATCTCTATTCTTCAACCCCATTCTGCCTCTCCCCTCTGTCACCCCATCGCCCCAGGTCACTGAAGCAGGTATCTGGAAGTGAGATCTAGAAGTGAGAGTTCCAAATGAGCAGCATAGGAGGTTTCTCCCAAAGGTAATGAAACAAATTGGCTGAGGTTTATAATAGGAATGTGATAATGGTGATTATATATATATATTGGAGAGGGAGACTGAGACTGTGTGTTCTAAGGTTAAGTTGTACATGAATGATTTTAAACATTTAAAATATTATCTTCCTGATAAAAATATTTGATAACTCAATTTGGAGCAAGTCTAGGGGGGCATATAGAATGTGAATAGAAGATACCCAAGGAGGTACTTGGGAAAATTTCCTGGCCGGTTTGTTCGTTTGTTTGTTTGTTTTTTAGACGGAGTTTTGCTCTTGTCGCCCAGGCTAGAGTGCAATGGTGCGATCTCGGCTCACCATCAACCTCCACCTCCTGGCTTCAAGCAATTCTGCCTCAGCCTCCCAAGCAGCTGGGATTACAGGCATATGCCACCACCCCCAGCTAATTTTTGTATTTTTAGTAGACAGGTTTCTCCATGTTGGTCAGTCTGGTCTCGAACTCCCAATCTCAGGTGATCCGCCCGCCTTGGCCTCCCAGAGTGCTGGGATTACAGGCGTGAGCCATCGTGCCTGGCCTGTTTTCTTATTATGATTAAAATAGATCGACTCTATTCAAGTCCTACCAGGAGATCCACTTTAAAAAATCTTTTCTCTCCTCCTATTTCCTATTACTTTGTCTTTCTATTTTATTTTCTCTTTTCAATTCCATTAAATGTCTAAGAATATTTTCCCTACTCTATTTTATAATTTCCTGGAACTTATTCCTGATGTTTAAATGTTATTCATTTTTTTCTAGCAATCTATTATTGTTTAACGAATGCAATTATCTTCTTTTAAACATTAGTTTTACTTAAGTTTTTCTAGTCCCTGTACCTCTAAACTCCAAATTACTTTTTCTGTTTATTTTTGTCACCATCCTTTATGCTAATGCTGTCCTTAAAATATCTAGTGATCCATTGTCCATGTACATTTAAAGTGGAGTTATGAAAAACAGTCTATAAGTAGAAGGCATTTTGGCTAGTAGGTCGGTCAGCCTTTTAGTAGGGCAACTGATTTGAGGAATTGGCCATTTGGTTAAGGGATATTCAAGTGTCAGTAATTGTAGATCCTTTTTTTGGCCTGGTTACTTTCATCAGAAAGAAATTACATTACGGCCTGATACTCTGTAATGGGAGCAGAGTGAAGTTAAGGGGAAGGTCACTGGGCTGCTAAACTCACTTTCATTTAACTTGCTTGTTTGAACATAGCCCTTAGCTATGCCTGGGGTCTCAAGTCCAGGGACTTGCCGATTTAATCATTCAAGTAGGGCCAGTCATCTGGCTGTGTAGGTTGGGTAGGGGTTAGCAAGGCCTAATTGCTCCTTGTCCAGACTCTCAGCTGATTCTTCTAATTTTACCTCCACTTTGAATTCTACCCCTCAATTCAGTTGTGCTGGGAGCCTCCTATTTCTGCTTTTGGGTTTCCTACAGCCTGGCTTGCTAGCACTTTCATTTTAGCTACTTTCTTTACTCAACTAATAAGTATCTGCTTATTCTCTTATTTTCTTTTTTCTAAATTTTCATTGCTACTTTCCATCTACTGTTGTCTCCCATAATTTTTTTTGGGGGGTGTAGGGGTAGAGCTTATATATACTTTATACTTTTTGTTTCTTTAATCCTTACTGTCTTTTAGTGGCATTTTCATGACATGGCAGAAATAAACACATATCGTATCTATCATATTTATTTAGAAGTACGATTATTCACTCTCTTTAAATTTTAAGTGTTTAGAGACAGTCTTACTGCATTGCCCAGGCAGGTCTTGAACTTCTGGTCTCAAGTGATCCTCTTGCCTCAGCCTCCTGAGCTGCCGAGATTACAGGTGTGAGCCATCACACCCAGCTAACTCTTTCAATTTTGGGTAGTGGGCTAATGGTGGTATCAAGTGAAATAGAAATTTCATAAGTGGTTTTTAAAGTTTTAATATCATTACCAAAGAACAGGGCATATTGAATCAATTTTTTTGAAGCACGTTTCTAAATGACTCAGGCTGAAATTTGTGATCTATAAATTTATCAGAGTCATTAACTGTTGAAAGCTAAATCCAAAGAACATTAGAATCAATTCCAGATTAAACTGTGCCATCTTGGGCAAAATACTTTCTTCCTGGACCTCAGTAAAATGATGGCAATTAGATTACATGGCTTCTACGATTCCTTCTAGACTAAACATTCTGTAATTCTAGTACGTAGTTTAAAATTTCTACTTGAAGTCACCACTCCTCCAAATACTGTTAACCGAAGTGTGAAATGCACATCACTGGTCATCAAAGAAACAATGTTTAATGGTATAAGAATTAACATTTTAATTCATTATTATTTTATTTATATAATTATGAATTTTAATTTTTGCATCAGAAATTTGTAATTAGTAAAACAATTTTTTGTAAACAGATTAACTTAAGTTTAAAAATGTGAGTTGACTTAAAATTGTGAAAGAAATAATAGAAGATGGTATGTGGGTATGATAAAGTTCTGAAGATGCCCCACAAGAGTGCAGCTTCTGAAACATGGCCCTACTGTGATGTCCTTTCAATGACTCTGCCTTTGCACACATGTTAGTTTTCCACTTGGCAAAATCTTTAAGTGTCCAGCTCAAAGGTTGCTTTTTTTACTGAACCATTCAAGGTAGAAGAGTTTCGTCTTCTAAAACAGTTCAGTTTATTATAAGTGATCTGTTTACATGGACCAGGGACTGTGTCTTATTCATCTTTATATCTCCAGTACATTGCTGTGCTTGAGTTTTAATGGATGCTCAATGAACATTTGTTGAAAGAATGAACCAAGTCAGTATATCACCTAATGTAATGGGCAAATGTTTCCTGTTCTTGATGTCTTTTCAGCACCTATCACTAACTCTGTGTGAACAGCCTCAGCCTTTATTAGTTCCAGAATACAATATCCACAAGGACACAAATGGAGAAGAACAGGCTTGATGTGAGAGGTCAAAAATAAACAAAAACTCTTGGAAGCTGTTGAGACTAGTCTTGGATCCCTGTGAAGTTCAGAAAGGATATATTTCAAACATGATTGAAATTTGAGATTCTGAGATACTAGGGTCCCTGGGATGAACAGCTCTTCCATAGAAATGGACATTATCCTTCATCAGAGCAATTTATATTTTGTAGACTTTATACTATGAAATCGAAAGTTTACAGTAGTTTGAATTTACAAAGCATTTCTGTACACATCATTTAATTTTATCCCCACAATAATGCTTTGCTGTTGGCCTGTTATAACAGAAGGGGAAAGTGAGGGTAGAAAAGTTAAATAATTTTCCAAATATCAACCAGCTAGTAATTGCCTAGAACAGGGGTCAGCAAACTCTGATGGGGTGGGTGGAGGCAAGTCTGGCCCACTGCCTGTTTTTATAAATAAAGTTCTTTTGGATCACAGATGTCCCTAAGAGGGCTTAAGTCTATTTTACACATGAAGAAAAACTTGAGGCAAAGAAATGGTTATTACTTCACAATGTCACACAGCCAGACAGTGGCTAAGCCAGCACTCAGTCACACCCAGTGTCCTAACTCCTGAACCTTTGTGTTAGCAACTGCACTAGAGCTAGCTCTGGTGTCCAAATCCTAGCTCTAGTTTTGTGACCTGGGGGAATTTACTCTCTTAATCTCTTGTAAGTTAACACTTGTTAAATGGTTAAGACAGGGCTTGGCACATGGTAAAAGATTCAATAAAATGATTATTTTTAAAAATTAACATTAAAAGCCTTTCATTATCCTGTTTCTTTCTAATAGTAAAAATCAAATCAGTACTGTGGCCTAGATGGTCTACATATGCTGTCTCGTTTAAGTTTGTAGCAGCCAATTATTAACCTCCTTTTAGAAGGAAAAGGAGAGGTTCTGAAGGGGTAAATAATTCATTCTGGTATCGATTCCAGTTCTATCTGGTTTTTAAACCCACCTTCGCTGCACTACTTCTGGTCTCATCTCTTTCCCCGCAGGAACTCCATACTTGGGGGAAAAAAAAATGAATGAATCATCTCTCCCTTCTCCCCCAACCAACCAACAAATTAATCGACCACCATCAACCAAAGGTAGGCATATTCACTCTGCTCAAATGCATCTTGGGCTTGCCTGCCTTGATTCCTTTAAGCAAGCTATTTCTGGAATCCGAAATATGCTATCTCTGCTTCTCTCCTTACTGAAATCCTATTTATCCTTCAAAGCCAGATTCAAATAGCACTGAATCCTCAAAGACTTCTCTTATCACCAAAGACAGAAGTGGTTTGTTCTCCTCAGAATCCAATTGTGTTTTGGTTTGTCCCATGCTTATGAAATGCATATGGCATATACCGATTGATAGTATTTTTTTGTACGTACTTTAAAGGACTCTCAGAAATTGATAGTGTTAAGCCATTTTCTAGAGGAAGGTGGGGTATATAGAAATACCAAATAAAAAAAATTGAGACTTCTATTACAATATACTAGAATGCTTCTTTTAAAAAATGTCTCAAATTATTGTTTTGTATGCACTTATTAAGATACTTCCTCCGCACATTAAATGGTAAGAACTCAGCAAGTATTTACTCACTCTGGATCCCAAGTTCTTTTTGTAATACCAATTTCATATTTCCATTAGCTCAGTACAATTAATTTAGAAGCACCAAGATAAAGATAAATAACATAGAATAATTTATTCAAACATCTTATCTCTATGTTCCTCATTTGAAAGTGTCTACGTCTATTTTATATTCTGTGTTTAGCAGCTTACATATTTTGTTATTTGAAAAAACAAAACAACTTTTGGTAGATTGCAACCCACCTTTGTAATACTTGTAATATGAGTGATTTATCATTCAAAATGAATCCTTTTAAAATCCAGGGCATGATAATCTATTTATTTGCGTTCATATGTTATCAGCAATCTCAACTTGGTTTTGCAGCCTCTGCTTTATTTTGAATTTGATTTGTCTAATATAATTCTTAATTGGAAATGGAGAATGCTTTACCAATAAAATATCATCTATCTGAATTAGCATCACAGGTTTGGGAGGGGCAGTTTGAGAGAAAGCGTCAGTTTGAATTAGTGAAGAACTGCATTATAGAAATTTTTTAAATAAATGCATCTTAAGTATATCAGCAACCAACTAACAGTATCTTCTAGTAGAGGCTTTAATGTCCATTTTTAATTAGAATTTTATATTTGCATGATAATAAAATGTATTCGAAATTTAAGTTTATTGTTAGTAGGCAATTCTTTTTGGTTAAACCATAAATGTGCCATATAAGTGGTTTCTCCTTGATATATTTAATTCATGATAAATGCTCACAGATTCTGAATTTGCAGCTGGTTTACTAAAATACATTCTATATCTATAAAATATGCCTGTATGACTTTAATGAAGACAGTGAAGTCATACCACGTAAATCTAATTGTTTGAATTATGGTTATAGAGATTTATCTTTTTTTAATTCAATTTCTTTGAGATGGAGTCTTGCTCTATTGCCCAGGCTGGAGCGTGGCGGCGCAATCTCAGCTCACTGCACCCTGCGCTTCTTGATTCAAGCAATTCTCCTCCCTCAGCCTCCTGAGTAGCTGGGGTTATAGACACCCACCACCACAGCCAGCTAATTTTCGTATTTTTAGTAGAGATGAGGTTTTGCCATGTCGGCCAGGCTGGTCTGGAACTCCTGACCTCAAGTGATGGGCCAGCCTCAGTCTCCCAAAGTGCTGGGATTACAGGCATGAGCCACAGTGCTCAGCAGAGATTTAATCTTAAAATACAATTTGGTGACACTTGGAGGCAAGCTGAGAATTTATCCATGCCACCCATCTCATTCATATTAGTGCTTTTGTAGTCATCTTAAAAGTAGAAAGGGTTGGATGACCAGATTATCTGATGTCGATTCCTTCTTAGAGGAAACTTGGTGATTCTCAAGCCTTAGTGTGCATAAGAACATCCTAAAGAATATTAAAAAAAAAAATGAGATCTCATTGTTCAATTCCCACCTACGAGTGAGAATATGCGGTGTTTGGTTTTTTGTTCTTGCGATAGTTTACTGAGAATGATGTTTTCCAATTTCATCCATGTCCCTACAAAGGACATGAACTCATCATTTTTTATGGCTGCATAGTATTCCATGGTGTATATGTGCCACATTTTCTTAATCCAGTCTATCATTGTTGGACATTTGGGTTGGTTAGATGACGAGTTAGTGGGTGCAATGCACCAGCATGGCACATGTATACATATGTAACTAACCTGCACAATGTGCACATGTACCCTAAAACTTAAAGTATAATAAAAAAAAAAAGAGTACTGTACTTCATAGGCAATATAAATGACTTTCAAGGCCAATTTTAACTAAGTGCAATTCTTACCTTGTGTACTGCCTTAAAACATAACCTTCATGGTGTGCGCTATCATTAGCCTTGCCTAGTGTCTCTCATGAATGGGTTTCAGCTTACCTTTCAGTTCCATCAAAAGCTGCACTCAGGGGCCGGGCTCAGTGGCTCACGCCTGTAATCCCAGCACTTTGGGAGGCTGAGGCGGGTGAATTGCTTGAGGTCAGGAGTTTGAGATCAGCCTAGACAACACGGTGAAACCTCATCTCTACTAAAAATACAAATATTAGCCAGGTGCAATGGCTAATTTTTAGCCTGCAGTCCCAGCTACTTGGGAGGCGGAGGCAGGAGAATCGCTTGAACCCGGGAGGCGGAGATTGCAGTGAGCCGAGATCACGCCATTGCACTGCAGCCTGGGCTACAGAGCAAAACTCTGTTTCAAAAAAAAAAAAAAAACTGCACTCAGTCATACTGATGCAGCCTTACATCTCCCAACATGAACATACCATGCTTCTGAATTTTTTCATTATTTTCCATGTAGAATTAAAATGTGATCATATTAATGAACTTATCCTTTGAGACTCAGCTTAAACCTTGCCTTGTTTAGGAACTCTTCTTACACCTGCCCTTTACCAATTATTTCTGTATGCTTCTGGAATAGTACTTATCAAGTTGTGTTTTATATTTCCTTTCTGGTCTTCCATAATACACTATAAATTAGTAGTGATGTGTACAATAAACACTTAAAATGTTTATGGATAAATTATAGAATAAACTTAAATATTTGTAATAATGACTCTTTTGGTATCATATACAATCCTTTATGTTTTGCTTGTTTCACCTGATCCCGAAAATAATTGGAAAATATAGTGTACCTGGATCGAAATAAATATCTGATTGCTAAAATATGCAATTTAAAAAGGTTATGAGATATCTGAAAAAGCTAAATAGAAGATAATTAACATACTTTAGTTCATACTTCTAAAGAATCAAACCTCAATATACAAAGGACAGTTGCAAAAGTTCATAAAGTAGAAGTAATAATGTTTGTCTCCATAGCTAAAGTAACCATACGTCTGGGGCTGCTCAGGATGGTCTCTGTGCCTGATAGCACCTCCTTTCAGTTCTTACAAGTGTCCTGGTTTGGGTGATAAAATATATTGTCACCCTGTATAGTCTCCAATAATGAACTTAAGACTGTAATGGGGAACCCAAAAATCCTGTGGAAAAAAATCATGTCGAGAGAACTATCTCTTCAAAGGCAGTATCTACAGATATTTGTTATATTATAGACCGTAATATATATTAGCATGAAAGGGACTCACAAGTGATTAGGTCATAAATTCAAGCTAGGTCCCCAAAGTTACGAGATTTAGAATCCCTTGACATTATCTCATTTTACTGAATTGTACCCGCTTGTGCTAAGTGATGAGGTTACTGTGTTTCTTAGCCATCGAGATTTTGCCCGGATTTTCCTGTTGCCACTTTATGGCATTTATACTACATTTGTATAGCACTTTCCAGTATACAGAACATGTTCATGTACATATCACATTTACAGTACTACAAGCTTTTCATTTAAGTGCTGTGATTTTTAATATTTATTGTGTCAGAAATGAAGTATTTGTTTTGCAGCAATCGATGTTTCCTTGGCTTCTAAAGGGGATAAAGCTTGTAAAGTTAACATTTGTCATGATTTATACATAGTAAAAGGGTTAATGTGGCTAAACCTGCTAATATGGTGATTGTTTTTAGCTATTAACTGGTTTGGGCTAAATGCAGAGTAAAGTTTTAGAACTGTCCTAACATATTAGGTTGTCTTGTATGTTCTGATAGATAATAGTGTATCCCATGTTACTAAATAAGCATTATAGTATCTATTAACTTGATTCCTATCAGAATGTTACAATAGACACTGTTTCTATAACTGAAGAAAAATTTCTGTCTGTATATGGGGTAGTGAATGCTAAGTTTAAGAAAAGTACAAAGAATAATACTGGCTTACCTTATGTTACTGACTGAATGTTTGTCCTTCTCCCCTTAATTCATCTGTTGAAGCCCTACCCCACCCCCATGTGATTGTATTTGGAGATATGGCCTGTGGGGAGGTGGTAAAATCTAAATGAGGTCATAAGCATGGGGCCCTGATCTGATACAACTGGTGCCCTAATAAGTGGTAGAGAAACCAGAGCTCGTTCTGTCTGACCATATGAGGATACACTGAGAAGCCAGCTGCATGCAATCCAGGAAGAGAGCCCTCACCAGAAAATGAACCATGCTGACACCTAGATCTCAGACTTCCAGCCTCCAGAACTGTGCTGAAATAAATTTCAGTTGTTTAAGACATATAGTTTGTGGTAGTTTGATGGCAGCCTGAGCAGACTAAGATTCCTTAGGTGAGCAGTTAGTGATATTACAGTGTTTCATCATAATGTAACCTTAGTCCAAAGATTACAAGGATGAAAACTGCTGGGAAAAGTAAACCAAAAAGTCTAATTACCATTTCCCTTAATTATATAATTACATAGTTTTTCAAAAGTTAACTAAATTTAAAAGTATAATATTACTGTATCTTTTTTTTTTCTAAACCCAAAGGACTTTCCACCTGGTTTATCTATTTTTAAATGATGATAATATTACATGAGTTCAGAAAAATTTCCTTGGTGAATCACTGTCAGCTGATTGCTGACAATAGAAAACTTCCAAATAGTGAGCAAAGCTTTTCATGTTACAATTTTTTATAAAAAAGGCTTAAAATGGTAATAGCATGCTCATTTATGATACTCAAGTAATAAATGATTAATTTTCAAAGCTTTTCGATAGAGAGATTGAAACAGAAATCCAAAGCTCTAGAGAGTAGATCCAGCCATGGAAGCAAAGGTTATAAAAAATGTCATTTAAGGGGACACTTGCGTATTTCAAACTTTGCCACAGTTGGTTTTGGCTGTTTGAATATGGGATGGTGTCAAATCAAAGAGATTGAAAGGGGGTGAAGGATACCGGTGGGGCCTGGTTCTTACATTCTTGAGTGAGCAGTAGGAATGAGAGCTGGGATAACAGCAAATCTAGTGTGCCTGCCACACACCACCCTAGTGATCTTGCTCTACTCATTTCTCCAGACTCATCTCATGGTATGTCTGGCTTCTGAAATATTGAAAGTTCCCTGAACATGCAATGTGGTTTCATGCCTCTGATTCTTTATACATTCTGTCTGGAATGCCCTCTCCTTCCAATACTGTCTATGGAATGTTATTTCCCCTTTTCTATTGATATTGGAGTCCTCTGTCTCTTGGTCCGGCACAAACTGGTTGTTCCCTAAGTCTGCAGCAGAGCTATTATGCCAGGCCTTTCTTTAACTAAACTCTTGGGTTGGAGCTGCTGTACTTGGGACACTTTGTCTCCTCTTTGTTTTCTCCTTTGTTTTGCTGGAATGCACTTTTGAGCATCTTTCTAGGAATAGATGTCTGAGAAGTAAATATTAAGGTTATTGTATATCTAAACTTATCTGTGTTCTGCCATCATATTGATGGACAATTTAGCCAAATATGCAATCAATTTTTGTTTTATAATTTTCCCCTCAGAATTTTAAAGGTATGGTTCCAGTCCTACAATTGTATTAAAATGTTTTCTTTGTGTATTCGTATCAGTTATGCATTGCTTCAGACTACCTGATATTTTTTATTGCATATTTCATTTTTCACTTCTAGGATCTGTTTGATTTATTTTCTAAACAGCAGCCCTCCCTCAAGTATTACAAACTTAACCCAGGGTGATATATTTGGTTATTCCCATGGATCATGGAGCTTCAAATCACTGTTGCAGTTGTTCTTGTTATTTATGTCACCTGGAGATTTCTTTTCTTGCTTTTGATGTGGGCGTTAATAAACTATTTTTAGACTAAATACTTTAATTTTTCATTTATTTGTGTTTGGAATAGAAAGAAGTTTCCATGAATTAGCTTATTTTTGTCATTTTGTTTAGAATCTTATTTTTAAAAATCAAATATAACAATTAGGACTCCACTCACCAAGATTGCTGATAAATTGCGGTAGCCTCTTTTGGTGTCCTGTACAAATCCTCTGTGTCCACCCTGGAAGTTTCTCACAGACAATTTCAGCTTCCTGTGTTTCTCTGAGCGCATTCTCTGCAGTGCGGATAACCTTGGGGGCAAGTTGACTGCATGGTAGAAGTTATGCTCAGCAGTGACTCTCAATTACAGAGAGAGAAGGGTTGATTGATAAACTGCAGATTCTTCGCCCTCCACTGAGTTCTACATGGTCTCTCAGAGGGTCCCCAGTAAGACTGGACCCCATTTGCCCACAACAATAACTTGTTCTTTACTCTCCAGTGCTTCTGCTGGCTTTTCTTTCTGACTACAAACTTCCTCATGTTGCTTCCTGGAATCACTTCCAAAATAAGCTATTTGTATCACAATACTGACTTTGGGTATATTCAAAGATACAAGTTCAACAGTGTCTATTTTGGGGATACTTAATCTCATTTCAGAGTTGTATAGGAGCTGCAGAAACTTGTAGATGTCCTCACACTTGTAGGGTTTCTTAGTCATGTTCACGATTCTGCTGACTTTCCAGCTGCCATTCTTTGGTGTTGCTCCTTCACTGTATAGGGCTCCATATGAAATGAGCCTTTCTTGCTCTGCTTCCTGCTTAGGTAATGTGATAACTCATCATTACTGTAAGAGGCTGTCAGCAGACTTACTTTTTTCATGTCAAGCTCATCTGTGGGAGACTCTGCTTGGGCTCCCAACACTCCAGCACTATCCCATCTATGGTCTTCTAGTATGCAGATCATTCCTTGCAAAGAATGGGCCTGCTTGAGTCCAGTGCCCATTTCTGGACAAGGGTCTGGAGAATCCTTTTGACCAGTCACATCTACTCCTGTGTCGTATATGGAATTTGTAATTGTCAATACCGTCAGACAAGGGAGAGACAAAAGAAAAGGGGGGTTTTACACCAGAATAGAGGAGGAATGCAGAACAGGAAGAAACAATGGATGTCTACTAGGTTTCACCTCTTGGATGCCCACATATGTGTACACATACACTTACAATCTCAACACGTTCCATTAGCATAAAGCAGCTATTGTATGTAACCTCAGATATGCACTCACCTTCTCATAAACAAATATCAAAGTCTCATCCATTTCTAGGCTCTGGATTTCTGAATGGTATAATCTTGTTATGTGGAGATATATATCTTACTCATGTAGCAACTTATGCCTAACTTACACATTTAACCACCCAAAGACACCCAGGAAGTAAGGTATACGGAAGACAGGATGACTGCAAAAAATATTTCCCTTTTGAAAAGGGAAAACAACAGTTGTAGTCTCTGTCCCCAGCACAGTCCATCCCTTCCCGGCAGGGGGGTGTATTCTTGATTAGCCTCACATTTCCCAGCAGCATCTTGTATGGCCAAATTTGAGAGATGGTTTGGGGAACATTTCTCTGTCAGATGCTTGGCAATATTTCTAAGAGATACTATGTGTTTGCTTAAATTCTTGTTGAGCAAGTGCCTAAATCAAGAAATATCAAAGCATGGTAGAAGTTGTAAGATTGATCTGCCTGAACTACTGATCTTGCTAAGTTATCACTACTTCTGAGCCACAGGAGTACCCCCAGGGAGAACTACAACACTGTATTTTAGGGTTTTTTTGATTTAATAGATCCTTTTAAAACCAAACTGAGCTAAAAGGACTGTACTTGTTCTATTGATTGTCAAACATTCTTTTTTTGTTTGTTTTTTTTTTTTTAATTTCAACATATTGAGTGAGTTTGTAGAATGCTCACCAAGCTGCTGGGGCTTGCCAATTAAAGCCCACATTGAAATGTTATTAAAAAGAACAGTTTATTGTAATCACAGATACTGTATGTAACATGGCAATTTGCTTCTTGAAAGCTAATTACAAAAGTTGTTTGAAATAATCAGGACCTTATTCAGCAGCTCAGGGATGAGAACAGCTGTATAAATACTCACCACAGCAGCAACAGCAAAAGAGTAGGGTGGGAAAAAAAAATAGGTTAGTTAAAAGTTCAAACAAAGATTAAAAAAACAAAATAGAAATGAATTCCCTTAGCTCTTTTCAGGGACTGTAGTGAACATTCAAGGACGTAATGTTCCAGATTTTCAACAAAATATTGAAAGACACTTTTGACATGACAATAGATTCTATTAGAATTATAAAGCTGAGTATCTATTTAATTAATTGCATCTAAACTTCCTGGAACTCTCCCATACTCACAGTAAACTCTTGTAGCCTGTTGAATCATGTTAATTTTCTCTAGAGAAAGGGTGCAAAATGGTACCAACAAAACAGATGGCATTTAAAGTCCAACAGTCTCACTAAATGGAATAAACTGGCATCTATAATATAATGTCAGTAAACCTGTTCTGTTGTTTTGCATGGCCATTTGTAAGTGTAAGTTATGCTATTCCACAGTGCTCGACACTTTGTTCCAGGGACCTGGCTGTGCATAACTAAGAAAAGCATGTTTCTTAACTGAGTGAGCAGCTGTACTCCTAGAATATAATTTAGTCACTCTATTTTGCTATGAGTTAAGGCCCAGTGGCATTGTCCCCAAAAGGAAAAAAAATCACAATTTCACAAGTTAGTGGAGCCTCAACAGTCCAGAACACGTGCCTTCAAGATTAAGTGCAAAAATGGCATAACCATTTCAGCAGGGTGAGCTTTTCAATCCACCATATTGCTAGTCATAGGTTTCAAATATATTGTAAGAATCACTTGATTTGTAGCCTCTTTTGATCCACCTGAAAGCCAGTTCCTATACTTAAAAGGAAGTGTTCCTATAGTTCAAGGAAGTTTATTTTTTTTTACAAAAGAAAGTTATTTGGGCAACAGAGAAATAAGGTTATTTGTTGAATTAAAAGATCCCAGTGGAGTTATAAATATATATGCACACTGCATAGATAATCTCTACTGAGCATCACTTCTTAAAACTTCTTGACGGTCTCTCTACGCTCATAATAAATCCTGGCCAACCCTAATTAAATTGGGGTTCAGGATCCACTAGTATTGTATCTTTTACTGAACTGTTAACAGCCTCTTCTTTATTCACTAGAGTAGGTGGAATACACATATAAATAGCAAAGAACAATGCAATATTATCTTTTTTCTGGTAAAATATTTTTACATAGCATTTTCTTTTTATCCTACACTTAGAGTTATTTTCAGTATTTAGTACAATCTAGAAGAAACAGAATATCATTGCATAATTGATACATTAAGAATTAAAGTATTTTGAATCATTTGAATATATATTTTAAATAAAATATATTTTGGTTTATAATCTTTCTTATCTGTGTGACTTAGCACAAGAATTAAGTATATACTTTTCTAAAAAAGACAAGTCTTAAATTAACATATCAAATAATTAAAAAGACACTATAAACCTTTAATTTACTAATTCATTGCTTAGCATGTATGCCTGATTCCTTTTGACTTCACTGTAATATTTGGTAACACTGTTTCATATAACTATATGTTCATCTAGAAATGATTTGTTGAAATGACTGTCTCTCCATTAGAAGAGCACCATTCCCAGGGGTCAGTAGCTTTTTTCCTTCCCATTTCCATATAGCATGGTATCAGGAATATGATAGGCTATAAAAATTTATTGACTGTACGATAAATAATGCAAAAACTTTTATGAATTTCCTGTTTTTCTACGTTTTCCTTTTTCTTGGTTTCTTTCACAATGTATTTTCAATCAATAAATACAGTATTTATAGGTGTTGTCTATGTGCGAAGGATGGGTTAGGATCACAGATATACCAGAGAATAAGAAAGATGTGTTCCCTGGAGCTTCCTTTGTGAGGTGGATGCAAATACAGTTAATGTGCCCCACTTAGGACCAGTAGGACCACCAGGCTGTATATTTGGTCTGTTGTTGGAAACATTGCTAGGCAACTATATGAAAAAATAATAGCATGATAAGTGCCACAGAAGTGGAACTATGGAGTGCAAAAAAAGTTTATTACAGGGGATTAGAAATCTATTCTAAAAGACCGGAAAAGTCTTCTCTAAAAGTGAGATTTTAACTCAGAGTTGAAGGATAAGGAAGAGTTAGCCAGGAAAAATAGGTGAAGAAGAGTATGCTGGGAAGACAGCATCATGCTAATGTGCCTCTTACCAGTGGTCATACATTCTGAGAAATGCATAATTAGGTGATTTCATCTTTGTGCGAATTTCAGATCGGGCTTACACAAATCCAGATAGTATAGCCTACTATGCATCTAGCTATAAGGTATAGCCTATTGCTCCTAGGAAAGAAACTTGTATAGCATGCTACTGTACTGAATACTGTAGGCAGTTGTAACACAGTGGTAAGTATTTGTGTCTCTCAACATATCTAAACTCAGAAAAGGTAATCTTTGTGCTGCAACATTACAACGGCTATGACATCACTAAATGATAGGAATTTTTCAGCTCCATTATAATCTGGTAGGACCACTAGGCTGTATATTTGGTCTGTTTGAAACATTGTCAGGCAACTGTATTAAAAAATAATAGTGTGATAAGTGCCACAGAAGTGGAACTACGGAGTGTAAAAAAAGTTTATTACAGGGGATTAGAAATCTATTCTGGGTGAGTGGAAAAGTCTTCTCTAAGAAAGTGAGATGTTAACTGAGAATTGAAGGAAGAGTTAGCCAGGAAAAGTAGGGGAAGGAGACAGAGCAAGGAAGAGATTTATAGCAGAAGGATCAGAAAGCTTGATGACTCAACTTCATTTATCTACATTTTTCAATGACTCTTTCTTAGTCTGTTCTAGCCTCCTGACTGGTATTTCCAAAAATATTTGTTCTTGATATTATGTTCCCTTGAAAAACTGATTTTCAGCACTTTTATAATTACCCACAGACCAATGGCTATCAAACATGCAAGCTCAATTTTAATGCATTGTACCTGGAACTATTAAAGATGCAAAAGATATTTAAATATATCTTGCAGAATTTGCAACAACATTGCTAGGGAAAAAACTCAGAGGGTCAAGATTCCATATGTATTATATACAATGGAATATTATTCAGCCTGGAATAAAATTCTGCCACTCGTGACAGCATGGATGAAACTGAAGGATGTAATGCCAAATACAAAGAGCCAGGCACAGAAATAGAAATACTGCGTGAGCTCATTTATATGCAGAATCTAAAAAAGTTGAACTTATGGTAATGATAGAATAGTAGTTGCTTGGGGCTGGATGTGGAGTGGGGGAAATAGAGTGATATTGGTCAAAGGCTGCAATCTTTCAGTCATAAGATGAAGTTCTAAAGGTCTAACATATTGCATGGTGACTATAGTTAATGTAATTTTGCCATGAAAAAAACTGCAATTGAAATTTAGCTTTTCTATGTGACATAATGTTTTGAAGTCAAATGATAGAATATCTTTCATTAAAAACTACTAGAATATTTTTCATTTTATTTTTCCTTGTGGGACTATGGTGAATAAAATTCCTTTCTCCACTTGTGCTAGTAAAATGATCTGTGGATCAATAACAACCTATTAGCCTCTTTGTATTAGCTGAGGCTTTTGATTGAAAGCCACAAACCCAACTTAGCTTAAGACAAAAAAGAAAAAAAAAAGAGTACTCACAAAATACCAAAAATATGGGCTTACGAAATTCACTGAAGAGTAGCAACCGAATTTCAGAAAGGGCAGGAGGAACTAAGATAACCAGAACAGAGACTTAAAGGACAGCAGACTGCCATCATCTTCACTTTTTCCTGGCTGTTGGCTTCGTTCTTATTCTTTGCAGACTACCTTTCTCCACTTGGTAAGACACATGGTAAGTGACAACTCCCCACACTTAATTTTCAAATCTTCAGCCTCCAAATGAAGACTTCGGGATATCAGATTCCAAAACTCTAGGGAATGAACTCATTGGCCTACTTTAAGTCAGGTATACTGCTGGGCCAATCAACTGTCAACAAGTGTGGGTCATATAAGATAGGAACAAGTCAGCTCATTTGTTACCAAAATAGTTGGATGGGATCAACAATACACGAAGAGTATGCGGGGAAGACAACATCATAGAGGCCCACTGACATTTCTGAAACCTTATTTATTCCAGGATCAATTAAGACGTCTCTGTAAAAAAACATATATTTTTAAACAATGTAATTCTATTTAAGGCTATCATCAAATGGTAACTGTAAGTTCCCAAAGGCCTGGAGAGAATGCCTAATACAGTGCTTTTTACATAGTAGAAGCTTCATAAATATCTCTTGAATTATGTTAATTTAAGTAGCTATGTGCGTTAGATGCTGTGTAAAACTGGTTAGACACAGTTCTGTTCTTTTGGAACATACCCTCTAAAAGGGACTAGATTAGTACAAAAAAAGTGAATAAAACTGAGATAAAGGACTACTGTGGAAAACATTTTAGACCCCCATAGAAAGAAGACTTAATTTGGTATTTGCATTGTAATATTTCTATTTTGTTTTTTTTTTTTTTTTTTGGCAAATTTCTTTTCTCTTGGTTTTTTTTTTTTTTTTTTTTAAGACAGTTTCACTCTTGTTGCCCAGGCTGGAGTGTAGTGGCACGATTTCAGCTCATTGCAACCTTCGCTTCCTGGGTTCAAGTGATTCTCCTGCCTCAGCTTCCAGAGTAGCTGGGATTACAGGTGCCTGCCACAACGCCCGGCTAATTTTTTGTATTTTTAGTAGAGGTAGGGTTTCACCATGTTGGCTAGGCAGGTCTCAAACTCCTGACCTCATTTAATCCACCTGCCTCGGCCTCCCAAAGTGCTGGGATTACAGGCATGAGGCACCGTGCCCAGCCTTTTGGCAAATTTCTTAATTGGTCCACTCCTCAGTTTTATCATCTTTGAGATGAAATAAAAATCTGTGTCTCAGATTTGGAAAACTCAAGGGAAAGCTCTTCATAAGGAGCTATGTAGATTTGAAAGATGATATTATTAGTGTGGCATATGGAATGAGCAGCAAAGCCTCGACCTTTTATCCCCCTCATCACAAAGTTCCTTTGTAGAGCTTTTTTCAAAAGCTTAGAAAACAACTATTAAGACAAATATTTGTGTTCTCTTCTTAATAATTAAAATAGGCTATTAGGTCAGAGCAATTAAAATACAAACATCAAGCAAAAGAAAACAAAATGATGCTTTTCCAGGATAAAAGAAACCATTTGGCTCAGAGGATAGGGCAATCTGATGCTCATTGAGAAAATTCTTTCTTTCTCAATATCAGATAGGACTATGTAGTCTGAAAATGGTTAATGAGAGTTTTAAGTAGCTGTGCTTAAGAACTATTTGATGTCATTCGGAGCTGTGAGGCCTGAAGGTCTCACTGGCAAATAATATTGAAAGGAAGCTCAGACTGGAGAATCATGATCCCACTTTACAATAGCACTGGAGCCCACTTTCTTCTGTTTAAAGATCAACATGATGAAGGCTGTACTTGGGGGCTCATGCCTGTAATCCTAGCACTTTGAAAGGTGGAGGCAAGGAGAATCATTTGAGGCCAGAAATTCAAGATAGACTTGGGCAACATAGCAAGGCCCTGCCTCTACAAAAAATAATAAAAATATTAGCCAGGTGTGGTGGTGTGCACCTGCAGTCCCAGCTACCCAAGAGGCAGAGGATCGTTTTTGAGCCCAGGAGTTCAAGGTTGCAGTGAGCTATGATCACATCACTACATTCCACCCCAGGACACAGAGAAACACCCTGTCTCTAGAAAATAAAGATCAATGTGATGATGGGTGTTATCGTCTACTGGCTGAAGCATTCCCAGGAGCCTCTTAAGCCTGCTTGATTCACACTTGGGCATGGTATTGGGTGAAGGGAAGAAGGATCCATAGGAAGAGATTTCTTTCAATAGGAGGAGGTAGCCATTTCCCCAAGGAAAAAAATTTGGAAATTTGTAGTTAATATAGTACATGTGTGTATATGTGTGTGTTGAGTACATTTAAGATCTACTCTCTTAACAGCTTAAAGTATGTAATACTGATATGGCTTGGCTATATTGACCCCCAAATCTCACCTTGAATTGTAATAATTCTCACATGTGGTGGGAGGGAACTAGTGGGAAGTAATTGAATCATGGGGATGGGTTTTTCCTATGCTGTTCTCATGATAGTCTCACGAGATCTGATGGTTTTATGGGGAGTTCCTCTGCACATGCCCTCTTGCCTGCTGCCATGTTAGACGTGCCTTTGCTCTTCCTTTGCCTTCCACCATGATTGTAAGACCTCCCCAGTCATGTGGAACTGTGAGTCCATTAAACCTCTTTCCTTTATAAATTACCGAGTCTTGGGTATGTCTTTATTAGCAGCATGAGAACAGACTAATACAAATACAGTATTTTTTTTTCTGTTACCATGGGTAAGTTGCAATACAGTATTATTAACTACAGTTACTGTGTTGTATGCTAGATCTCCAGAACCTATTCATCCTGCGTAACTGAACTTTGCAGACTTTGACCAACATCTCCCTATTTCCTGCAACCTTAATCCCCTGAAAACCACCACTCTGCTGTTTCCAAATTCAATTTCTTTACATTATATAAATAAGATAATGCAGTATTTATCTTTCTGTGCTTGGCTTATTATTATTTTTTTCTAGCATGACGTCCTTCAGGTCTATTCATGTTGTCGTAAATGACAGAATGTTCTTTAAGGCTGTATAGTATCCATTGTGCATGTATATATATACGTATCATGTTTTCTTTATCCAGCTATGATGAACACTTAGGTTGTTTCCATATCTTGGTTGTTGTGAATAATGCTGCAATGGACATGAGAGTGCAGCTGTCTCTTTGACATACTGATTTTATTGTTTTGGATATATATCCAGAAGTGGGACTCCTGGATCATATGATAGTTTTGTTTGTTTTTATTTTTTGAGAAAACTCCATACTGTTTTCTATAATGTCTGTACGTACATATATATATTCGGAAGGCTGGGGGTGTACAAGTGTTCCCTTTTCTCTCCATCCTTGCCAATGCTTGTTATCTTTTGTCTTTTTGATCATAGCTATTCTAATAAGTGTGAGTGATATCTCATTGTGGTTTGAATTTTTAGTTTTTTGATAATTAGAGATGTTGAACATTTTATACTTCTTGGCCATTTCCACGTCTTCTTTTAAGAAATGTCTATTCAGGTTATTTGCCCATTTCTTAAGTAGGCTGTGTGTTTTCTTGGTATTGGGTTGTTTGTGTTCTTTATATGTTTTGGATATTAACCCCTTATCAGATGTATGGTTTGCAAATACTTTCTCTCTTTCAATAAGTTATCTCTTCACTCTGTTGATTGTTTCCTTTTCTGTTAAGAAGCTTTTTAGTTTGATGCAATCCCATTTGTCTACTTTTGCTTTTGTTGCCTGTGTTTTTGGAGTCATATTAAAAAATCATTGCCCAGATCAATCTCAAGAAGATTTTTTTCTATGTTTTCTCCCAGTAGTTTTACAATGTCAGTATATAAGATCATGTTACCTGCAGACAGAGACAATTTCACTTGTTCCTTTCTGATATGGATGCCTTTTATTTCTTTTTCTGACCTAGTTTCTCTGATAAGGATTTCTAATACTATGCTAAATAGACATGGCAATAGTGGGCATTCTTGTCTTGTTCCTGATCTTAGGGAAAAAACTCTCAACTTCTTACTGCTAAGTATGATGTTAGCTGTGGGCTTGTCATCTATGGCCTTAGTATGTTAAATTTATCAAAATTTTTTTTGCATCTATTTAGATGATCATGTTTTTTATCCCTCATTCTGTTAATAGGGTGTATCACATGTGTTGATTTCCATATATTGAACCATTCTTGCATTCTAGAGATAAATTCCGCTTGATCATGGTGTATGATCCTTTTAAAGTGCTGTTGAATTTAGTTTGCTAGTATTTTGTTGAGGACGAAGGGTTTGAATTTGCAATAGAAAGATTTAAGGTGGTACTTGGAAAATGAGACACAATCCTGAAAGAGTGCAGAGGGGAGTGGGCATTTTTGACCAGAGGATTAGGATTTACATTTTTGTCTGCCTTTACCTTATAGTTAACAAAGGAAAGTATAATTTAGCTAGAACTTTAACCTTTTCCTTCATACCGCAATTCTCTTGAAATTGTCTTAAAATTTTAGTAGAGCAATTCATATACACTCAAGGCTAATATTCAGTATACAATGTTATGGCCATACTCATTGTTAAATTATTTAAATTCTTTCTTATGCTATCCTGAGAGTCTCAAAATGTTACTTTTTGTACTATCTCAGCCACTCTAGACTCATTCCTAGGACCCCCGTCTCCTCAGAATCCAGAAAGTAAATGATTAACTGCTGGCATAGAGCTGGTTGACTGCTAGAGGTCCTAGAGACCCTTATCTTTTCTTATAGGTTCATGCTTCTGCAGAGCCAGTTGTTAAATCTTTTGAATATCACTCCATCTTTTTATCTGCACAAACCAATGTACTAATCTTGGGGATTCTGAAGGTACAGAAAGGTGAGTAATGAGAGCTTGTTTCACACCCATCTCTTTTTAAGGTCCACTGATGATAGATTCCCTCCAATCAAATAGATGGCTACTTCTAGGTCATAATCACCTCTACTTCAGAGGGCTGGTCATAAGAAAAGTGAGAGCTGAAATAAAGCCTATATAGCCAAACAAGCGCTCTAGAGAGGACAGATGCAAGAGATAGAACTTTCTGCTTACCTCTTAAATTAGAAGGTGGAGTGAGGCATGCTTCTGAATTATATTAGATATTGCTGAATAGAGACATAGGCATCCAAATATCTTGGGTGGACAGTTTGTTCTAATGAGTCAATAATGGGTTGAATGGTGAGGTGAATGCATTTACAGTTTTGTCTTCCAAGGGTCCATTTTCTAGTGTCCAAATTTGTAACATAGTCAAGAAATATTTGTACAGATCCAGGTAGCCTTTATCGATGGGACGCATTATAGAGAAGTTGCCCATGAGTTTTCAATTGATATTAGAGAATGATTAGGACCAGTATCTTAAACATATATCAATTTAAGTAATTAAGATTTTATATATAAATAAGTTGTCCAGAACCCTGTAGTGACCAGAAGCTATTACATTGCTTTGAATCATGAAAAATTACTCAGTTTTAATTATGTCTTTTACTACCTTCTCCTCATCTGGATGAGGTATACATATCTAAAAAAAATCATATAATAGTATATCTGGAAGGAAACTTGAGTTCATTCATTCAAAATTCCTAGTTTTAGGCTGGGCACGGTGGCTCACACCTGTAATCCCAGCACTTCGGGAGGCTGAGGCAGGCAGATCGCTGAAGGTCAGGAGTTCGAGACCAGCCTGGCCAACATGGTGAAACCCCGTCTCTACTAAAAATACAAAAAAAAATTAGCTGGGCATGGTAGTGCAGACCTGTAATCCCAGCTACATGGGAGACTGAGGCAGGAGAATTTCTTGAACTCGGGAGGTGGAGTTGCAGCGAGCCGAGATCACACCATGGCACTCCAGCCTGGGCAACAAAACGAGACTGCCTCTCAACAAACAAACAAAAAACAAAATACCTAGTTTTGGAGACAGAGAAGCCGAAGTAACATTTAAAACCTGCATTTTCCAAAACTAGATCCAGTGTTGTTTCTACAACAGCACTTAGGTCAAAAACAGCATATGGTTATTTCTATGACTACTTAGGTTAAATGTAATAGATCATATACAAGCAGTACCGTTACATTGTTGAAGGTCAGGGACACCACTGACACTGGTACGTGAAGAAGGTTGATTTGTAATTGATTTATTCAGAATAGCTATTGAACACCATTATGTGCTGGAACTGTGATGGGGAAGCATGCATACACACCCTGGTGATTCATGTGCATTGAGTGCAAATTATGTGAAGAACATGACAAGGTGAGACTGAAACCCACATTCCTTTGTTTAATTCATTCATGCTCCACTCGCTAGGCTGGCTGAACCTGGGCAGTTCCTTGCCTTGGTTAACTCAGTCTGATAGAGCATAAAACTCTTGCTCTCAGAATTATGGTGGCCATTGTTGGATGTCATCATGCTTTCTCTTCTCCTCAGGTCTCCTTGTTTTATTTGCATGATTTACAAAGGATCTGGGAATACATTAGTGAAGGAAACAGATAAGGTCCTTGACTTCATGGAGTTACAGTGTTACAAGGGAAAGAGACGTTAAACAGGTAATTAAATAACCAATTATTTAATTGTTGTGGTGATTATTCTGTAAAGTACAAGGTGAAATACAGCTTTTACTGTACTCAAAGTTATACTAGGTCTAGAAATTGAATAAGTCCTAGTCTGATTTCCATAAGGAGATTAGTAATAGTGATCAGTTATCAGTGTCACACACTTCGTATAAATTGT
Source organism: Pan paniscus (assembly GCF_029289425.2). Lineage (NCBI taxonomy): Eukaryota > Metazoa > Chordata > Mammalia > Primates > Hominidae > Pan > Pan paniscus. The sequence continues at coordinate 181,467,898 of NC_073255.2, forward strand.
TGAGAATCCTCATGGCAACTCTGAAAAGTAAATATTTCCCCCATTTTACTGGTGAGTCAACAGAGGCTCAGAGAGCCTAACATCTTCCTAATGTTTTTTATAGTTAATAATGTCAATGCTGGGATTTGAACATCGGCCTTTCCAATAGCTAAACTCGTGGGCTTTCCATTATTACATTGGTTCTATGGGCAGGATACCTGAGGTGACAGGAAAGTCGGGAACTTATTCTCTCAACCACGAAATATAAGGTTTCTTTTGCTTTGAATTGCAAGATTATGTTATCCTTAAGCTCAATAAATATGTGCTAATTAATGGGACTTTTAAGTTACAAAAATGCTCCCTTCTTTCTGCCTTTAAAGCCCACACATCTTGATATGCTGAGTACAACACTGGTGGGAGTCTTTATGGAAAAGACTGGCAGTTCCTTGTGCTCATTTACTGCTAACAAAGCCTTTTTAATGTCTCATCCAAAGCCAGAATTTCATGTATTGTATTGTTAGAACAACAGTCCCTCCACTGAACTGAATTGTTGATCTCCTTTTCAAGCACACGCTCTTCTGTAACAGGAATAAGGTTTGTAGCTGCTGTTTTTGCATCTATTACTTGGTCCCGCATTTCTAATTGCAAGTGAAAGTTACCCTGCTAATTGTTGCATAAATCACCTAGTGTTCAATCATACGGAAAATAAGGTGTAATTTTATAATTAATAATATAATAACACTTCCCAAACTATGATTATGAAGCAATATGGAGAAGCTATTCTTCCCACAGAAAGGAAATAAATTCAAAGCTGAAAGGCTGGTTATTCATGTAGGGTTTATAGCAGTGAATTTTTTTGTCTGTTTTATTAAACTATACATGATATAAAATTTGCCTTTTTACTCGTTTTAAAGTATATAGTCAGTGGCATTCAGTTGTAAACCAAAAAGCATCTGAGACAAGTCTCAATCAATTTAGAAGTTTCTTTTGCCAGGTTAGGGACATGCCCATGACACATAGCCTCAGGACGTCCTGATGACATGTGCCTAAGGTGGTTGGGCTACAGTTCGGTATATAGTTTAGGGAGACCTAAAACATCAATCAATACTTGTAAGATATACATTGGTTTGGTCTGGAATGGTGGAACAACTTGAAGCAGGGAGGGAGGTTTCCAGGTCACAGATTAATTCAAAGGTTTTCTGATTTGCAGTTGGTTTAAAAGAGTATCTAAAGACCTGGAATCCATGGAAGGGAATGTCTGGGTTAAGATAAGGCATTGTGGAGACCAAGGTTCTTATACAGATGAAGCCTCCAGGTACCAGGCTTCAGAGAGAATAGATTTTAAAGGCTTCTTATCAGACTTAAAAAGGTGCCAGACTCTTGGTTAATTCTCTCCTGAATCAAGGAAAAGACCTGGAAATGGAAAGAGATTTTATATAGAATGTAGATTTTCCCCACAAGAGATAGCTTTGTAGGGTCATTCCAAAATATGTCAAAGAAATATATTTGAGGGTAAAATACTTTGATTTATTTCAGGGCCTGCTATCTGTCATGTGATGCTGCACTAGAGTCAGGCTGGAATTTGATATCTTATTGCTACAAAAAGTCTTAAGATCTCTTTTAATGTTAATGCTGTTCGGCTGTGCATGAATTCCAAAGGGAGGAAGCTATAGTGAGTCACGTCCGACCCCCCTTCCCATCATGGCCTGAACTAGTTTTTCAGGTTAACTTTGGAATGCCCTTGGCTGAAAGGAGGTGTTTATTCAAAAAGTTGGGGGCTCAGAATTTTATTTTTGTTCTTATTCTTAGTTTACAAAGTACATTTACATTGTTGTGCAAACATCACTACTACTCATCTCCAGAACTTTCTCATCACTCTGAAATGAAACTCTGAAAGGGCATGGTGACTCACATCTGTAATCCCAGCACTCTTGGAGGCCAAAGTGGGAAGATTGCCTGAGGTCAGGAGTTCGAGACCTGCCTGGGCAACATGGTGAAACCCTGTCTCTACTAAAAATACAAAAATTAGCTGGGTGTGGTGACGCATGCCTCTAATCCTAGATACTCGGGAGGCTGAGGCAGGAGAATCGCTTGAACCCAGGGGGTGGAGGTTGCAGTGAGCCGAGATCACACCACTGCACTCCAGCCTGGGCAACAGAGCAAGGGTCTGTCTCAAAAAAATAAAATAAAACGAAACTCGGTACCTATTAAAAAAATAACTCCCCATTTCCCTCTCCCAAGACCCTGTTATCCACCATTCTACCTTCTGTCTATATAAATTTGCCTCCTCTAGGTATCTCATCTAAGTGGAATCATACAATATTTGTGAGGATTTTTGGTCTGTCTTATTACACTTAGCATAATGTATTCAAGGTTAATTCTTGCTGTGACGTGTCAAAATTGCATTCCGTTTTAAGGTTAATATTCCATTGCAAGTATATATACACTTTTTGTTTATCCATTCATTCTTTGGTGGACATTTGGGTAGTGGTAAATTTTGAATAATCTTAATATAATGAATGATTATCTGTGTAGAAAGTGAGGTAAGGAAATGAAAATATTATACTTGAAAAGAAAAAGGAAAGGACACATGATTCTGAGCTGTACTGTTCAATACAGTGGCCACGCTTGACATGTGGCTAATCTGAAATGAGACGAGCTGTAAATGTAAAATATCCACTTAATTTAAAAGACATAGTATGGAAAAAAGAATGTAAAAACAGCTCATTAATAATTTTAAGAAATATTTATTACATGTTGAAATAATATTTTGGCTATGTTGACTTAGATAAAATATACTATTAATTTTACCCATTTCTTTTAACTTTTAAAATGATTTGTAGAAAAGTTAAAAATGTATATGTGGCTTACATTACATTTCTATTGGACAGCGTTAATATACAAAGTCAGATCTGGCTGGGCGGGGTGCCTCATGCTTGTAATCCCAGTACTTTGGGAGGCTGAGGTGAGTGGGTCACTTGAGGGTTAGGAATTTGAGGCCAGCCTAGCCAACATGGTAAAACCCCATCTCTACTAAAAATACAAAAATTAGCTGGGCATGGTGTCACCAGCAATTCCAGCTGCTGCGGAGGCTGAGGCAGGAGAATCGCTTGAACCCAGGAGGCAGAGGTTGCACTGAGCACGCTGGAGTATAGTGGCATAATCTTGGCTCACTACAACCTCTGCCTCCCAGGTTCAAACGATTCTCCTGCCTCAGGCTCCTGAGTAGCTGGGATTACAGGCGCATACCACCACGCCCCGCTAATTTTTGCATTTTTAGTAGAGACAGGGTTTCACCGTGTTGGCCAGGCTGGTCTCAAACTCCTGACCTCAGGTGATCCTCCTGCCTCAGCCTCCCAAAGTGCTGGGATTACCAGCGTGAGCCACTGCACCCAGCCTCACGTGTTCTTTACTATCTAGACTCAGATAGAATTGGATGTGCTCATTCTAACATATTAGTCTCCAACTGTGAAACACCAGGCAAAACAAGGATGAACACAATTTTGATTGTCAGAAAGTCCTTCTCTTCAAGTTCTATAATATGGAAGACTGCATCCTTTTACCTCGTCATGAGGTTGTCATGATCATATTCCTCGTCTAAAAAACAGGCGTTCATAGAAATGCTTGAGCCTTCCTCTCCCGTGGCTCCTTCCTCCACGTGCATAATCCATCTTCATTTGGAACTTTATTTCTGTTCACAGGAACTCACTTTATTTATCAGAAAGTGTTTCTTGAGGTCCTGTTGGGCATTTGTTTGAATGGTCCCCAGGTAAAAAGTACACTGGATGTACACTAACCGACTCTACTGTTTTGGTTGATTAGCCTCTCAGAAAAATAATGCCAATCCTTAAAAGAGCAAAAGGAAACACGTGGTCCATCTATTCAAATCAAAACCATTGTGAGAAGTCAGGAGTCCTGCTGTCTCTCCTCAGCCCACACAAGGCTCTTTCTGCCTCTAGAACGGAAGTTCCAAGGGTAAACAAGGACAGGCTTTGAAGGTACAGCAGTAAAAGAAATTGTAAGTCATAATTACTTAGGTAGGCAGAATATCACATATACTTTTTTTTCTACTTCAGCTGTTTTAGTGCAGAATCTTGTTACACTGAGATGTTATGATTTTGCCTCAGATGATACTTTATCCGAATATATCTCTCTTTTCAGCTTCTTAAATTCAGCCCCAAAGAACCCTTTCTGCTCTCAGGGGCCATGTCTGTTTTCTTCCTTTTTCTTTTTGCCTGAAAGATAAGCTATTACTATAGTTTTAAAAAAGTTCTCATAGATATTTTAAGTACTTTTTAGTTATATATAAAGTTTTTTTCACAGACATATGCAGATTTCAGAGTCACTGTCCAGAATATTAGAGCACTCAAGGGCTTGCCTTTGAAGCTTCCCACTTATCATCTGAGGGGTGAGATTTCCCTTGTGGATGAATTGGAGGAAATATAGATCAAGATTGTTGATTCTATTTAGAGAAAATTCTATTTTGAAAAAGTCAATGCAAGATGGGGAAGTGGAGTGGGGTTAATGGCAAGGGCAGGCAAAGTGAAGCAGAGAGGGAAAGGAAAGAAAAGCAGAAAGAAAGTGGAGAGGAGAAAAGGAGGCGAAACAGGGAAAAGGGAGGTGGTGAGCTGTGGACTTTGAAATGAGAGGTAACCAGGAAAGGAGAGAGATTGAGAAAGCTGAGAAGGGAAAGGAAAGAGAAAGAGGAACTGAAAATGCAAAGGAGAGACAGAGAAAACCAGCAGAGAAGGAAAGAAACAGGGCAAAAGGCAAAGGGAGGCGTGGGGAAACTAGGGAGCAGAATCAGGCCTCCTAAGGTTTACATCCCTTCTCTAAAGCATGGGAGTTTATTTGAAATAAGGACTCACAAAGGTGAAATAATAACAATACCATAGAAGCATTTGTTATCTCAATGTTGTTGCTAAAATAATGTACAGGCTTTTCCAATTATCAAATGGTTAACACTTGCTCCTTTTTTTGGATATATGCAATAGTTATGAACAGTTCCACATCACTTAAGAATGCAATGTCATATTTGGTTTCTTCTTTGCTTTAATTAGAAAAAGCTCAAGATGCTTCCCTTGTATCCTCCACCAGAAAAAAAAAAAAGAAAAGAAAAATGAAAAAAAAAAAGAGGAAAGGAAACCAGTATCAGTTGTTGTTTCAGAGTCTTCAAAGCTTTTAATTCCTGGACTCTTACAAAGCTCCTTTATTTTTCTAACTGGGTCACAGGCAGGAGCCCTGATCTTTGAGCTGTGGCTGCCACTCCTCTGGAGATTGCTTTTCCTTTCTGTCCTACCATGGTGGGTCGGGGGTCTGGTCATCTACCTTCCCCACCTGCTGCTCCCTGGCACTCCCAGGTTCTGTAGTCTGGGAGAGCATCCTCTGCAGAGCAGGTCAGCAGCTCTTGTCTGCTAAGCTCACTCAGGCCTGGAGCCAGCCACAGGCTCCCCACAGCACTTACCACATACCACCCCGGGTTCTGAAGCCTTCCTGTCTCCTAGGATGCATCCATGTGTCGCATCCATGTGCCACCCTCAAATTCCCTGCAGCCTTTCTCCTTCAGGCTCCAGAGAGCCATCCAAAGGCCAGCTGCTTTCTTTTTGCCCTTCCTTCTTCCAATTAAATAGAACAAATCCCACTTCATACACATTTCTCCCTCCATGGAACTTGCTGGCTAATCAGCAGGTGCTTCGTTTCTTCGGGAGCCAGGCTTCAAACCCCAGAACCGCAAAAGAACCTGCCTGCTTGACTTACCTCGCTGGACAAGAGAGCTTAGTATTTCGGAATAAAATGCCTTGTAACTCTTCTGGGAGGGAGAAAATAACCTTTCCTTTATTCCAGATAAATATAGAACAGTGGAAATACAAAGCAAAGTACTTATTTAATAGGTTAGCCTTCTATAGCATTTTTTTGCTAGGCAGTATACAAAATGTTTGATATAACGATTATTTAATGCTAAAAATTCTGCAAAGATATGTCCCACTAATTTCATTTTTTCTTTTAATGAAAGGGCTGAGATCTTGAGAGGTTAAATAACTCATTAGAGATCACACCAATAATAAATAATAGTCTGGATTGAAGCTCAGATCTGACCTCAGACCTTATACCAGTTGCACCACATCACATATTAAGATATAGTTAAGCTAGATAAAATCACTCCACTTGTTTGGAAGCCAAATCTTCCAAAGAACAATGGTAAAACAATAAGTAATCATAGGCATATACATTGGAGACAGCTACGTTTTCATATAAACTTATAAAAGATCAAATCTTAAGCCAATTAGAAATCTCTGAGAAATTATTTTGTATTAAAAACAAACTTTAGATTTCTTTAGAGATAAAATAAGAGAAAACCCAAATGCTCCAAAAGAAAAAGGCTATAGATTTGGTGACATAAACATTTAAAATAATAAAACAAATGGCACAATAACAAACACCTTAAAAATAAGCAGAATTTGAAATAAAAAGACAACAGAAGAAAATAGATTTTGTGAAATTGGGTCCACGGAAATATATATCAATGTCTGAAGTAGCTTAGTAGAGAGACTCATATACATGCACATCAGATTACGAGCTTTAAGTATTAGTAAAACTGCTTTTGTTTACTATAAGGCAAAAAGACATTCTGCTATTTCCTGGGGTTCCAGACGGTTTACCTGGGAGCCATTTATTAGTGTGGTCTTGACAAAAAGTAGAAATAGAATGAAACTGTTAATACGCAGTCATCAGTTCAACATCTCACTGCCACAGATGTTTCCTGCAAATAGTTTTTCTACCAGCCCACTCCCTCCCTCACTCCCTCACTCCCCTCTGTATCCACCATTTTTGTAAATCCGTGAATTAAGTACCTGTCCTCTATGGCACTTAGCACATGTGTAGATTTACGTTTATTCGTGTGATTATTTGATCGATAATGTCCTTCTCACTATGTGTGAGCTCCACGATGGCAAGGATTTTATTTGGTTTTGTTTACAGCTGTAGCTGTAACTATGACTTTCATAGTCAGTGTCTAGCACAGGGGAGATAAGCAGCAAACATGTTTGTATTGAATAAATAGCCTAACGGTCCTGGAAAGCAGGCAACATGAGACTTTCGAGAATTTCACACATTTACAAGTGACTTTGGATGAAAGACTGGGAAATGAAGGTAGGAGCTGGAGGTAAAGGGTCATTTGACAAATACCATTTTGCAACTGACACCAGCTAACAAGAGGAATCCCAGCAGGTTCATACTGAAGTGCAATGATGCATGGATATGCAAGTTAGATATACAGTCCTTAAACTTAAGCCTATGTGTCTGATAGAAATAAAATGCATTTTTTTTCAGCTGCCTTGCCCTTAACTTTTTTTTTTTTTTTTTTTTTGCTTTGAGATTTTTCTGACAGGACAGATCTACTTTTCCCCCAAAGAAAGATATTGAGAGACAGTCACAGGTCGTCCTCAGGTCCATGTGAATACAGTTCTGAAACTTCTTGGTAATTAAAACATTAAGTTAAAAACTAGGTCTTGTTTTAAAACTAAGTTTTTAGCTTAGTTAAAAACACCCACGAGGATGGCCAGAAACAATTAGTCAAAGAATAACAAGTGTTGATGAGGGTGTAGAATAATCAAAACCCTCAGATGCTGCTGGTAGAAATGTAAAATAGCACAGCCATTTTGGAAAACTGACAGTTCCTCAAATGATTAAACAGTTACATGACTCATCAATCCTACTCCCAGGTATATAGCCAAGAGAAAAACATATATCCACACAAAAGCTTGCATATAAATATTCATCGCAACATTATTTATGATAGCTAAAAGGTAAAAACAACCCAAATGTCCATCAGTGGCTTAATCGATAAACAAAATGTGGTATCAGTCACAGTTATCCAGAGAAACAAAACCAATAGAATATATAGACCTACTTAACAAGAGATTTATTATAGGAAATTACTTTGACAACCAAAATAACTGATTGAGGCATAAGTCTCAAATCAAGGTTTATTGAGCCTGTTTGAGGCATGCCTGGGAAAAACACGAGTCACAGAAACTTCTGTGGATGTTTTTTCCAAAGAAGTTCTTAGGAGGTTTAGTTGTTGTTTGTTTTTTTTTTGTTTGTTTTGTTTTTTGACAGAGTTTCGTTCTTGTTGCTCAGACTGGAATGCATGGCCTCCGCCTCCCAGGTTCAAGCGATTCTCCTGCCTCAGCCTCCTGAGTAGCTGGGATTACAGGCATGAGCCACCACACCTGGCTAATTTTCTATTTTGAGTAGAGACGGGGTTTCTTCATGTTGGTCAGCGTGGTCTTGAACTCCCTACCTCAGGTGATCCACCTGCCTCTGGCCTCCCAAAGTGCTGAGATTACGGGTGTGAGCCACTGTGCCCAGCCCAGGAGGTTTAGTATTTAGACATTTTCTTTAACAAGGGGAAGGCAGCAGTGAGACAAATGATTATATACTTGTGAGACTTTAGTTAGTACCCAGTAGATATCCATTTTACATAAGGTGAACATGTAAGAAAAGGAAGAGAGATAGCAGACATCTCAGAGTAGGGTGAAGGAATGATTCATCTCATTTTGTCTTTGTTCTGTACCTTGGAAGATAAACTAGTAGTCTTTTGAAAAGTCTGGTTTCTGTTTAGCCCTTAGGGAAGAAAATCTAATGACTGTGAGCGAGGGAAGGGATATTCCCTTTGTCTTGGCTGTGAATTCTGTTTCCAAGGTTTCTCTAGGGTTCCCTTGGCCAAGAGAGGATCCCTTCAGTCAGTTGGGGGGGATTCAGATTTTATTTCTTATACAATTGTGGAGGCCAAGAGGTCCTATAATCTGCTATCTGCAAGCTGGAGAACTAAGAAAGCCACTGGTGTCATTAGTCCTAGTCTGAAGGCCTAAGAACCAGAAGCACCAATGTCTAGGAGCAGAAGAAAATGGATGGCCCCACTCAAGCAGAGATCAAGTTCATCCTTCTTCCACCTGGTTCTATTCATGTGATCATCTGATTAATGATGACCACCTGTGCTGGTCCTGGTGGCTCACGCCTGTAATCCCAGCACTTTGGGAGGCTGAGGCGGGTGGATCATGAGGTCAGGAGTTCGAGACCAGCCTAGCCAACATGGTGAAACCCCATCTCTACTAAAGATACAAAAAATTAGCCAGGTGTGGTGGCACGCACCTGTAATCCCATCTACTAGGTAGACTGAGGCTGGAGAATCGCTTGAACCTGGGAGGCAGAGGTTGCAGTGAGCTGAGATCATGCCATTGCACTCCAGCTTGGAAGAGAGGGTGAGACTCCATCTCAAAAAAAAAAAAAAAAAAAAGTCCACTTGCATAGGTGAAGGTGATCTTTGATTCAATGCTAATCTGTTGGAATGAGGTACCAGTATGTATACAACTTGGATAAACTTTGAAAACATTACACTAAGTGAAGGAAGCCAGGCACAGAAGTCCACATATCATATCATTTCATCCACATGAGAATCCAGACAGGAAAATCTATAGATACAGAAAGCAGATTAGCTGTTGCTTAGGGTTGAGGGGAGAGGGGATTGAAAGGGGTGATAGCTAATAGGATTTCATTTTGAGATGATGAAAATATTCTAAAACTGTGAGGTAGCGCATATCTGTGAATATATTAAATACCGTTGAGTTGTACACTTTGGGTGAATTATACAGTATGTGGATTATATCTTGATAAAGCTGGTTAAAAACAACTAAGTGTTACATCCCTTCCCTACTAATCAGCTTTCACGTGGAACATGCTACGGTCACACAGTCCAATGCTGAGAACATAGACTTGGTCCATTAACTGGCAGTTGGCTCTGGGAACTGCTGAACATTCCAAACCTCAGGTTCCCCCCCTGTAAATTCATAAAATAGGGGAACAGCACCTGCCTTACAGGGTCTCTGGGAGGGTTTTAGATAATCAATATTAAGTACTTGGCTTATAGTATACAATATTATATTTTATAATGGTTTTTTCCAAATTGAAGAAAAAAAAATTTCCTCATACAGAGTTTATAGTTCAATAGAAAGGTCAAATTTTCAAGAAAAATATTTAAATATTTTAAGAGAAGTTTGCTTTATCCCCAGCCTGTCATAGCAAAACAAGAGTATGCTGGGTCAAAAGAACGTTTGATATTTGATTGTTTCATTTCATTTTATTTTTTTGAGACAGTCTCACTCACCCTGTTGCCCAGGCTGGAGTGCAGTGATGCAATACTGGCTCACTGCAATCTTCACCTCCCCGGTTCAAGTGATTATCCTGCCTCAGCCTCCCAAGTTGCTGGGACTACAGGCATGTGCCACTATGCCTGGCTAATTTTTTTTTGTATTTTTGGTAGAGGCAGGGTTTCTCCATGTTGGCCAGGCTGGTCTCCAACTCCTGACCTTAACTGATCTGCCCACCCTGGCCTCCCAAATTGCTGGGATTACAGGTGTGAGCCACCATGCCTGGCCTGCATGTTTTATTTCACAGAAGGTAAATTTGAACCAAATTTTTCACTGGGTGTGAGGATACTTGACACAGTCTTGGTTTGCTGTGTGTAAAGATGGCATTGTTTCTACTAAAGCACAGATGTGCTCTCTTCTGCATTGTGCATAAAATAGTGAAAAACTAGGAACATCCAAGTGTCCAAAAATAGGGGAAAGGTTAATTATTCTATTACTTCATGATGATGCAGTCACTTTATATTTTTTTGTAGAATTTTGTAGAAAGAAAATGAACAAGATAATATGACAAAAATAGAATAACAATACACATAAATACACATCCAACCAATACCGTACCACAGCCTTCTGAAAAGTATACATTGATAGATTAAAAACAAAGTTTGGGAAAGGACATAAAATTTAGTTGTGGTTTTATTATGTTGGTGGGACTCCAGCTGCCTTTTATTTTAAATAATTTACATTGTTTTAAAGTTGGTTTAATAACATACAGAAACTGTAATAGGTTAAAAATACCTACGGCTCCTTGTCCTCTATTTTATGGACTCTATTAAGAGAGATAAAAGAAAAGTTAATGATAAAGGAAGGTGGACAGTATTGACGAAACTCCCAGCTCTTAGCAAAGGAGCTATCTTAAGGGTAATAGGTTATACTTGACAACATCCTGAAAGGACATTTTTAAGGCTGATGAATGATGTCCGCAAGCCTGCTAATTAGCTGCATCCCCATGAGCAAGCCATTTAACCTCTAAGGATCTCAATTCCCTCATTTGTAAAATAAGGGATTAAAAAAATACCTTTTTGACATGCAAAGATGTGGAAGTTGGGGCTTGAGTAAAAAGCAGCCATCTTAAATTCTCAGGGGAAGCTTGTGTCTTACAAAACTATGGGATCTGCGTTGCACATGGAGAAAATGAAACCCAGAGTTCTGGGATGAGGGCCACATCCAGAGATGAGGGGACCCTGTCTACTATTTTTTTTTTCCTACTCTTCAAGGATTGCTGCTGCTTGTCCTTGTGTACTGGGATACTATTAAAGTTTTTTTTAAAAGTTAATTGCAAAGGAAGATGAGCAGTAGAACTCCCCCTAAAGACATCACAGAGAAACAATTTCAAGACATAATATTGCATATAAGGTTTCCTGTAATAAAAATTTATTAAATATACTTGCCTAAATGTGATACTGTGTTAGGTAGAATTAGGCAGATTCTCTTTCCCTGGTAACCTGCAGTTTCAGGAATTGAAGCCATCACTGAGGCACACATGAATTTAAAAGGCAACCAGGCCAATGAACACACATCAAATAAGCACACACATTAAGTACAATTACATTCTCAAGTAAGAGGAGAGACTAAAACTGCTTCTTAAAAGAGATGCTAAGTACTTTCTGTTGTGGATGAGAAGAAAATTGTAGTGGTTATATCACTACTAACTCTGAACTCAGACAAACAACTGGGAAATGAGAGAGGGTCATCGGTAATCTGTCTCAGAGTTCATTAAAAGGATGAAAGAGGACTGTACGTTTTAATTTACATGTTTCTACTGCTTATCTTCCATGATCAGTAGTCTTCCTATGGACAGGACCATTTTATATGAATTCCAAAGCCTTAGAACTGAGCTTGTAGGAATTTACTGGCTCCAGGCATCACGCAGCCAAAATTGTATGCATGCTTGACTGCAAAACCAGAAGGTGAGTCCTTATTCTTTTCTCTTCTGATGGTGCTCCCATGCAGCATGGAGGTTCCCTCATCACCTAGGTCCTCCCCACCCTTCCTGTGCACCCTCATGTTCTCAGCAATGTTATCTCCTTTTCTGCTTGTTCTCAACCTGGAGGCTGATAAACTGTTAGCACTTAGCTTTTGGGGTCTGTATGCCACTGTTAGCTTGCCCTTCCTTATCAGGATTTTTTAGGATGCCTACACTTAACTTACTAATTCTCAGGGCTTCATTTCACCTCTATTTTCCTGTTTGAAATGGCTTTACCAGTACCTAAGGTCTGATTCGATCCTGAACAGTGCCATCAGGGAATAGTAAGGAAGCTCGTGTCTCTTCTGATGTTGGAGAGCCATCTACCAGGTTTCCTATAACAGATACTCTATGATATGTTCTTATTTTTTTAACAGAAAATTATTTATTCTTATTGAAAATATATATTGCTTTAAAATATTAGCTCTTCATCTCTGAACTGGAGATTAGAAAAAATAAAATATTTGCTAAATTGATATTTCTGGAAAATGTTTATCTTTTTTATTTTTATTTTTTGAGATAGATCTCGCTCTGTTGCCCAGCCTGGAGTGCAATGGTGTGATCTCGGCTCACTGCAACCTCCACCTCCCAGGCTCAAGCAATTCTCGCACCTCAGCCTCCCGAGTAGCTGGGACTACAGGTGTGTGCCACCATGCCTGGCTAATTTTTGTATTTTTAGTAGAGACATGTTGGCCAGGCTGGTCGCAAACTCCTGACCTCAGGCAACCTGTGTACCTTGGCCTCCCAAAGTGCTGGGATTATAGGCATGAGCTACCACGCCTGGCCTTGTTTATCTTTTAAATAGGTGTATTTTATTGTATGAAGACAGATAGTAGAACTAATCTTGTTGCTTTTTTGTTGTTGTTGTTCATTGACCATTTTATTTTGTTCTGTTCCTATTTAAAACTGGTAGAAATATTTAAAATGAGATCTGCTCTTTTAAATTTTTAAGTGTACAAAACTATTGCTAACTATAGGCACATTGTTGTATAGCAGATAAAGGTCTCTAGAACTCATTCATCTGGCATAACTGAAACTTTATGCCTGTCGAATAGCAACTCCCATTTTCCTCCTCCAGCCATCTCCTGGCAACATCATTCTACTCTATTTCTGTGAGCTTGACTGTTTTAGATACCTAATATAGGTGATGTCACACAGTGTCCTTCTGTGACTGGCTTATTTCACTTTGCCTAATGTCCTCCAGGTTTCTGTTTGTTGCATATAACAGGATTTCCTTCCTTTTCTACAGCTGAATAATATTTCCTTATATGGATATACTATGTTTTCTTTATCCATTTGTCAGTGGAAATTTAGATTGTTTCCATGTTGCGTCTATTGTGAATTTGTGGTTCTCTGACACTAGTGATGTTGAGCATCTTTTCATATACCTGATGGTCATTTGTGTGCCTTCTTTTCCGAAATGTCTATTCCAGTCCATTTTTAATTGTGTGAAGTTTCTTTTTTTTTTCTTTTGCTGTTGAGTTTTAGGAATTCTTTGTATATTTTGCATATTAGTCCCTTATCAGATATATGGTTTGCAAAATTTTTTCCCATTCTCTAGGTTGCCTTCTCACTTGTTGATTGTGTCTTTTGCTGTGCAGAATTTTAGTTTGATCCCGCTTGTCTAATTTTGCTTTTGTTGCTTGTGCTTCTAGTGTCATATAAAATATTTTTAAAAATCTTAACAGAGTACTATAAAATAAGCATATTTTGGCAATTCCTGAGATAACCAGATACTTAGGTTATGCCCCAACCAGAGAAAATGGGACTTTATAAAACATAAGCAGGATTTGGTATTATAAGAGAAACCCTGTGAATCTTGATGATAGGTTCTAATATCTTTCCTCATGCTGAGGTAAAATGCTGTATTTCACAGTTAATTCATCATTCTAGTCAAATAATGATAAAAATAGACATTTTATTGCATTTTTAATGTCATTTTGTCATGGCTTAAAAACACCATCAGCAGGAGGGTGACAGGTAAGTCATAATGCTGGAGAAAGAATGAGAGCTGTTTAAATTAGGTTTAAAGAAAACTATGGGCAGGGATTGAGACCAGCCTGGCCAAACATGGCAAAACCCCCGTCTCTATTAAAAATACAAAAATTAGCCAGGCGTGGTGGCAGGTGCCTGTAGACCCAGCTACTCCAGAGGCTGAGGCAGGAGAATTGTTTGAACCTGGGAGGTGGATGCAGTGAGCCGAGATTGTGCCACTGCACTCCAGCCTGGGGGACAGAGTGAGACTCCATCTCAAAGAAAGAGAGAGAAAGAGAGAGGCCAGGGCACAGTGGCTCATGCCTATAATCCCAGCACTTTGGGAGGCTGACGTGGGTGGATCCACGAAGTCAGGAGATTGAGACCATCCTGGCCAACATGGTGAAACCCTGTCTCTGCTAAAAATACAAAAATTAGCTGGGTGTGGTGGCACGTGCCTGTAATTCCAGCTATTCAGGAGGCTGAGGCAGGAGAATTGCTTGAACCAGGGAGTTGGAGGTTGCAGACAGCCAAGATCGCACCACCGCACTCCAGCCTGGAAGCAGAGCAAAACTCCATCTCGGAAAAAAAAATAAAAAGGAAAACTATGAAAGACAACATAGAAGATGATTTAAATTAATGAATGTTGCACCAATAACAGAGAGCCAAATCATGAGTGAACTCCCATTCACTATTGCTTCAAAGAGAATAGAATACCTAGGAATACAACTTACAAAGGATGTGAAGGAACTCTTTAAGGAGAGTTAAAACCACTGCTCAACAAAAGAAGAGGACACAAACAAATGGAATAACATTCCATGCTCGTGGATACAAAGAATCAATATCATGAAAATGGCCATACCACCCAAGGTAATTTATAGATTCAGTGCCATCCCCATCAAACTACCAATGACTTTCTTCACAGAATTGGAAAAAACTACTTTGAAGTTCATATGGAACCAAAAAAGAGCCTGCATTGCCAAGACAATCCTAAGCCAAAAGAACAAAGCTGGAGGCATCACGCTACCTGACTTCAAACTATACTATAAGGCTACAGTAACCAAAACAGCATGGTACTGATACCAAAACAGAGATATAGATCAATGGAACAGAACAGAGCCCTCAGAAATAATACCACACATCTACAACCATCTGATCTTTGGCAAACCTGACAAAAACAAGCAATGGGAAAAGGATTTCCTATTTAATAAATGGTGCTGGGAAAACTGGCTAGCCATATGTAGAAAGCTGAAACTGGATCCCTTCCTTACACCTTATACAAAAATTAATTCAAGATGGATTAAAGACTTAAATGTCAGACCTAAAGCCATAAAAACCCTAGAAGAAAACCTAGGCAATACCATTCAGGACCTAGGCATGGGCAAGGACTTCATGTCTAAAACACCAAAAGCAATGGCAACAAAAGCCAAAATTGACAAATGGGATCTAATTAAACTAAAGAGCTTCTGCACAGCAAAAGAAACTACCATCAGAGTGAACAGGCAACCTACACAATGGGAGAAAATTTTTGCAATCTACCCATCTGACAAAGGGCTAATATCCAGAATCTGCAAAGAACTCAAACAAATTTACAAGAAAAAAACAACTCCATCAACAAGTGGGCAAAGGATATGAACAGACACTTCTCAAAAGAAGACATTTATGCAGCCAGCAGATACATGAAAAAATGCTCATCATCACTGGCCATCAGAGAAATGCAAATCAAAACCACAATGAGATACCATCTCACACCAGTTAGAATGGTGATCATTAAAAAGTCAGGAAACAACAGGTGCTGGAGAGGATGTAGAGAAATAGGAACACTTTTACACTGTTGGTGGGACTGTAAACTAGTTCAACCATTGTGGAAGGCAGTGTGGCGATTCCTCAAGGATCTAGAACTAGAAATACCATTTGACCCAGCCATCCCATTACTGGGTATATACCCAAAGGATTATAAATCATGCTGCTGTCAAGACACATGCACACGTAATTTTATTGAGGCATTATTCACAATAGCAAAGGCTTGGAACCAACCCAAATGTCCATCAATGATAGACTGGATTAAGAAAATGTGGCACATATACACCATGGAATACTATGCAGCCATAAAAAAGGATGAGTTCATGTCTTTTGTAGGGACATGGATGAAGCTGGAAACCATCATTCTGAGCAAACTATCACAAGGACAGAAAACCAAACACTGCATGTTCTCACTGATAGGTGGGAATCGAACAATGAGAACACTTGGACACAGGGTGGGGAACATCACACACTGGGGCCTGTTGTGGGGTGAGGGGAGGGGGAGGGGGGAGGGATAGCATTAGGAGATATACCTAATGTAAATGACCAGTTAATGGGTGCAGCACACCAACATGGCACATGTATACATATGTAACAAACCTGCACATTGTGCACATGTGCCCTAGAACTTAAAGTATAATAATAAAAAAAATTAATGAGTATTGTTATCCCTGGCAATCACTGGTTTCATAAAACCCTTAATAATTTAAAATGAGAATGTCTGCTTCTTTCCCCATTTCCTTACAACAATTTCACATTTTGGAAGCTTCCTGCTTTGTCAAAATGTGCTTTGTAGAAGTACCTTAACACAGAGGATGTGGAAACCTTGGACATGAAGCAGGAAGGGGATCACGTTCACTACTGTCCTGCAGTCATATCCAGTGTGACTGTAAAAGAGACATGCTGGCTGGGCGTGGTGGCTCACGCCTGTAATCCCAGCACTTTGGGAGGTGGGCGGATCACCTGAGGTCAGGAGTTGAAGACCAGCCTGGCCAACATGATGAAATCCCATCTCTACTAAAAATACAAAAATTAGCTCAGTGTGGTGTCACAGGCCTGTAATCCCAGCTACTCGGGAGGCTGAGGCAGGAGAATCACTTGAACCTGGGAGGCGGAGGTGGCAGTCAGCTGGGATTGTGGCATTGTACTCCAGCCTGGGTAACAAGAATGAAACTCCATCTCAAAAAAAAAAAAAAAATCACATGTCTGCTCCACAAACAGAGCATTAAGCTCCTTGAGAGCAGCAACTGTGTCATATCCATCTTTATATCTTGTGCATTTCCTACTTCTCATTCCAGATCTTCTCCAACCTCAGCACCTAGTGCAGTGCGTGGCATATTCTAAGTACTCAGCACATTTTTTGCTATAACTAACGTGATATGAAATAAGAGATTTCTTAGATAGTTCCTCAGAATCTAGCCTTTTCCTCCTTCTCAATAGCCCACGGTTTTAGCTGTGTGATTTAGGTTAGACAGACACCACTGTCAGCTCCTAAGTTAGAACGTAACTGCCTTAAGAAAACATGTCCCATTCCCTTGACTGCAGGGGTTGGTTGAGGCATTTGTGTCAAGTCAAGCCAAAGGGTCCCATAAAATTTAAAATCTAGATTTTTTTTTTGTTTGAATTCTTCATGCAGCAGACTTTTTTGAACTTTAAACCTGGGACTGTGTAGCTCAGGAAAATGCAAAAGTGATTTTAGGGTCTCCAGAGGGGAACCTAACAAAAATGGAACCCATATTGAGAAGGCAGGACAAAGAAATTGAGAGAGTTTTCAGTTGGGTCCAGTTTACATCCTTTTTTTTTTTTAAGCCACTGAAAAAGACTTGCCTAAAGCCTAATTATCTTGGGACTTTCAATTTGCTGAGGCAATCAGTTCTCTTTGTAGTTTGACCGTGTAAGCTGGGTTTTGTTTTGTTTTGTTTTGTTTTTAAATTTTCAGTCAAAAGCATCCTATTTTACCATAGATTCTCTAAAAAGAGAAGGATCTTTCGAGGCCACTGCCTCAGTGTCTGGCAAATGTCCTCACTCACACCTCTCCATGTCCCTCAGTGTGCCCAGGAATGGCAGACCCCATGGAGTAAACTCTGCGGTAGGTCCTGCTGTTCTCAAAATCCTAGGAGTGGATTCTTCCCAGAGTGTCTTGCGTTGAACCACATTTCACCCATCCTCAGAAGGACCCTCTCCTCCATGAAAGAGAACGATAACATGTCTTCTCCTCTTGTTGGATCCTTTGTGATCAATGGGCCCCACGCAGTTTGCTTTCTTTGGCTAAATGCTGAAAAATGTATTTGCACTTGATTATTGAACATTGGTTAGTTCTCAGTTATTGACTTAACCAAAAGTCTATCCATATAAACATATGAAATTGATCTTGAGCACTTCAGAATTAAACACATACATACACACAAATCAAAAAAAGAAATATAGTGAGGGTATTTAACATTATCAAATTTCAGTAATTTAACAATTACATTTTAGAGAAAATTCTATGACTGTTTCATGCTACTCTTCAGGATAGCACGTAGTCATGTAGTGGTGTTTATAGAAAAAGTAATTATGTTGTAGGTAAGCCTCATCAAAGCTAATAGGGCTCAGCTCTGTACTTACAATGTCAACTGAATACAAATAGCAGTAAAACTGAATGGAAGATTCAACCACTCCTCTAAGAATTTATGATTAAAGTTACACAGGCAAATCCAGTGAGATATAGCAAATAATTATTTAATAAGTTGATAATCTTAAAAAAGTTCTTTTCCTACTTCTACTTCTATTTTACTCCATTTGCCTAGGTAGGTAAATTTGTTTCAGCCAGTTATGATAGGATTATTAAATTATTTGAGCAACTGTCTTAACTGGAAAGAACACTGTACCAGTCTGTATTGTTTAAATTCACTGGTCACATATTAGGATTCTATAGTGATTATTTTTTCATGTTAGTGTATGTGTGATCTCAATATACAGTGTTAATTCTGCATAGTGAGTGCTTCTAGCCCTCCAAGGGCTGAGTATGAGCCAAGGAACTGAATAAACTATCCAGAAGGGGAAAATTGGTCGGAAATCTTTAGATGATCTCTTAGGTGACTGTAATTTTGCTCTCCAAAAAAATATCTTAACGAAAGAAGATAATTAGACTTAGCCATAAAATTGTCAGTGCTTAAGTCAGCCCCTAACTTAGATATACCCTTGTAAACATTACCTCTGAATCAGCTAGCCAGTTTTTATGCATTTGCTCTGTCTGAAATTTAATCAGGTACCCTCTCTCTTGATGGGCATTCCTTCTGTGGTTCACACACACCCAGCGATCTCTCTTTAAACTGATTTCTTCTTTTTTTCCTCTTTCATTTTCACCTTATTTTCATCAGTTCTGATCTGTCTTTCCTCTGATACATTGCATTCTACATGTGCCAAAAACCTGGGGTAGGACATTGTTCAAGATGGACATGATCATTCCCTTATGGCCCTTACCATCTAGAGGGGATAACCAAATGTTTAATGGGCAACGACAACTCGGTGCAATAAGATCTACAAAGGGGAGCACAGAGCATAGATGTCGAGCCTGCATTTTGGGGTCAGAATTGACATTTCAGAAATGGAAACCTTTAAGGTTTGGAGAATGGCAAAGTCTTATCCAGGAAAAAGTGCAGGAGAAGCATGGGTTCAAGGTAGTGGGGACACAAAGATTAATTTCCAGAATTAAGACAGTGTGTATTTGATTTGAAGAATTAGAGAAAACTCAGTATCACTGGGATGTAAAACAAGAGATCAGGAGAGCAAAATAGACAGCTGGAGGGTAAGCAATAACCAGATAATCCACATCTTGTAAAAAAACAAACAAACAAACAAAAAAATACAGTTGGGCTTTTGCTAAGAACAATGGAAAAACTTTGTATGGTTTAAGTAAGAAAATGTCAAGAGTAAATTTTTAATTTAGAAATAATCATCCAGTCCTGAGCACTGAGAATGGATCAGAGCAGACCAGGTAAGGGACTCATGCATTATTATAGGTAAAAAATAGCCAGAAAAGTAAATAGAGCTTGGACTTGATGAGTTTGAAGTGGCTCTGGACCATTTAAATGTAGATGTTTGGCAAGGAGCTACGTAGTCATGCACCACAACGATAGATCGCATGAACAACGGTGGTCCCATAAGATTATAATACTATATTTTTACTGGACCTTTTCAAAGTTTAAATACACAAATACCATCGTGTTACAATTGCCTGTAGTATTCAGTGCAGTATCATGCTGTACAGGTTTGTAGCGTAGGCACCATAGGTGCCGTACATACCATACAGCCTGGGTGCGTAGTAGGCTATACCATCTAGGTTTGTGGAAGCATGCTCTGTGATGTTCACACAATGAAATTGCATAACAGTGCATTTCTCAGAATGTATCCCCATCATTGAGCAATGCATGATTGTATATGATAACATTACTGTGTACCCCATAATTATATGATAATTTTTTAAAATAAAGTGAATTAAGTCTAATGTATCTATCCCTGTTTATAAGATATATACTCTTTTCCAGTATAAAGGTGTGCAAAGATATTTGAAGTTAAAAACTACATTTTTTCTAACTACAGTTTTCCAAAGATCTAATATAAACTATGTATACTATGAATGCTAAGAAACTGTTTATTGATTGATTAACATTGATCAGAGATCCTAGGATCTCATTTAATATTCAGAAAGTAGACAGAATGGGGAAGCATGCTAGATACATATTCACCCAAGCGTAGAACACAGGGCAGTGAAAGAAATGAGATGGTGTTTGGTTCAACGTCCCTGAAAGGAAAATCACTGGTAGGTTGGTTCCTTGTGACCCTGAAATATTGTTCACTTAAAACTGATTCTTTCATTTCAATAAGCCCAAGGATGATTCTTTTAGACTAGAGAAAGAAAAGTGTTGATTTTTCTTTTATGAATCAGTAACTCACTGAAACTAAATCAATTCTGCATCACAAACAAGCAAAAGTAACTTATTTGATATTTAAGATACAATACAAATATATGTACTATCTGGTCAGTTAAAATGACATACTGTGGAAAGTTACAAAAGTGATAGAGAAGGGAGAAAGGAAAGGAAAAAGTTAAAGATACGAAGAAAGTGCGGAAAAGGAGGGAGGAAAAATGTCAAGGGGAAGGAAAAGAGGATACACAAAGAAAAGGAGAAAGAGACAAAACAGAGGGCTTCAGAAAATTGTAATAAACATGCGTGTGCAAGTATCCTTTTCAAATAATGACTTCTTTTCCTCTGGGTAGATACCCAGTAATGGGATTGCTGGATCAAATGGTGGCTCTACTTTTAGTTCTTTAAGGAATCTCCACACTGTGTACCCTAATAGCTTATGGGAAAAAAAAAATCTTAAAACTCATCACACACACAGAAAAGAAAATTGTAATAATAATTACAAGCATAATTTCTAAGTTACTTCCTTTGGAAGAATTTTCACCTTGATCATTTGTTTTCCATGCTAGAACAGGAGTTTTGTTTTTTTTTTTAACAATTAAAAATTTTATTTTATTTTAAATTGTCAATTTATATATTTGTTTTACTTTAAGTTCTGGGATAATGTGCTGAACGTGCAGATTTGTTACATAGATTATACATGTGTGATGGTGGTTTGCTGCGCCTGTCAAGCTGTCATCTAGGTTTTAAGCCCCGCCTGTATTAGGTATTTGTCCTAATGCTCTTCCTCCCCTTTCCCTCTATCCCCCGACAGGCCCCAGTGTGTGATGTTCCCCTCCCTGTGTCCATGTGTTCTTATTGTTCAGCTCTCACTTGTGAGTGAGAACATGCAGAGTTTGGTTTTCTAGAACAGGGGTTCTTATTCCCATTTTACAGAGGAGAAAATTCATCAAGTCAGTAGCACAACTGGAGTTGAGATCCTTGTCTCTTTATTTCCAGTCCTCTCTGCTGATATGGTGTTTAATGGATGTAAATGACACTTGTTCTGCAGTTCCCTTGGTTTGAATGTCTCCAAGTAAGTTGTCACCTGTTATTTCTACTCTTTGAAATTCTGATTACAGTGCCTCTGGTGGCATAGAGCCACATCTTACATGAGAAAACAGCTTGTCAGTTTTTATTTCCAAACCTTAAAGTTTATTTTTGAAATAAATGTTTACTTCCCCATGGGCTTCTGAATCTTTTGCAGGTGTGTGAAGGGATGATTCGGGCTTTAGAAAATTGCTTTGGAAGATTAAAGATACCTCTCAATTTACTAGCTATCACCTGTAGTCCCATTGGCATAGAAAACTGTCAGATCTTTCAGTGGTCAGATTGTTTTCATTACAGAAAAGTAAAAAGTTTACATTTATAATTGGAGTCTATTTGCTT
This sequence comes from Pan paniscus, assembly GCF_029289425.2. Lineage (NCBI taxonomy): Eukaryota > Metazoa > Chordata > Mammalia > Primates > Hominidae > Pan > Pan paniscus. The sequence goes on from NC_073255.2 coordinate 181,490,163, forward strand.
TGAGATGAAATATTTTTTTCCCTTTACATATTTAAAAAATCTAAGCCAGAGGTCATATTCAAAAATTTAATAAGAAGTGTGGAGGGGGAAACACCAATTGGAATAAATGCCCATCCCTACTGGCATATGGGCTAAAAAATCCACTCTTTACTAATTCCTATTGGGAATAATACAGAAATCTCAAATCCTAGGTACTCTCCATTAAGAAAATCCTTCAGGCTGGGCGCGGTGGCTCACGCCTATAATCTCAGCACTTTGGGAGGCTGAGGTGGGCGGATCACGAGGTCAGGAGATCGAGACCATCCTGGCTAACACAGTGAAACCCCGTCTCTACTAAAACATACAAAAAATTAGCCGGGCGTGGTGGCGGGCGCCTGTAGTCCCAGCTACTCGGGAGGCTGAGGCAGGAGAATGGCGTGAACCTGGGAGGCGGAGCTTGCAGTGAGCCGAGGTCGTACCACTGCACTCCAGCCTGGGGGAGAGCCAGGCTCTGTCTCAAAAAAAAAAAAGAAAGAAAGAAAGAAAGAAAATCCCTTTAGGAATAGACAGTATTAACTTCACTCTTAACTAGTCTTACTACTTCATCTGTCTTACTCTGTCAAGCAGACTTGAGAGAAAATAATGAAGTGGAAGAGGGAAGCAGAGAAAAACAAATACTTGAGTTATTGTATTAGTTTGTTCTCGTGCTGCTAATAAACACATACCCAAGACTGGGTAATTTCGAAAGGAAAGAGGTTTAATGGACTCACAGTTCCACGTGGCTGGGAGGCCTCATAATTGTGGGGGAAGTTGAAGGGGAAGCAAGATACGTCTTACACGGCAGCAGGCAAGAGGGTGTGTACAGGGGGAGCTGCTCTTTTATAAAACCATCAGATCTTGGGAGATTTATTCACTATCCCAAGGACAGCATGGGAAAAACCCACCCCCATGATTCAATTACCTCCCACGGGTCCCTCCCATGGCATGTGGGGATTATTACAATTCTAGGTGAGATTTGGGTGGGGACACTGAGCCAAACCATATCAGTTAAGCTATTTTCTATTTTCGGTTTTAGCATTTCCAAAGCCAGGGTACTTTGCTGACCTTGAATTCTGTGAGAACTGTTGAGCCCTTATGATAACTTCCTCCCTCCTTTTTTTATAATCAAAATTTTGAATATGAAGTTACGTACAGAAAAGTACACATGTCAATCAAATTTACAAAATAAACCCACCCATGTAACCACTATCCAGATCAAGACAAAGAGTGTTATTCAGAAGCCCTGGCTATGCCTCTTCCTGCCAATTGTCCCCATTTTCCTTGTCAAAGGTAAGCATTATCCTGACTTCTAACATCATAGATTAGTTTTGCCTATTTTTGAATTTCATTTCAGTGGAATCGTAGAGTGTGTCTTTTTTATGCCTGGCTACCTTTGCTTAAAGCTATGCTTGTGAGAATCATCCACATTGTTGCAAGTAGTGGAGCTGCCTTCATTTTTATTTCTATATTGAATTCCATTGTATCAATATACTGTAATAGATAATTGTCCATTCTACTGTTGATAGACATTTAGTTTGTTTCCAGTTTTGGGCCCTTAAGAATAATGCTGTGGTGAACATTCTTGAACATGTCTTTAGTATATGTGTATTCACATTTCTGTTGGATATATAACTTGGCAAAATAAAACATTTCTGAAACTTTCATTGTCTTGTAAAGTTCTGGATGGGTGCAGTGGCCCACACCTGTAATCCCAACACTTTGGGAAGCTGAGGCAGGTGGATCACGAGGTCAAGAGATCGAGACCATCCTGGCCAACATGGTGAAACACTGTCTCTACTAAAAATCAAAAATTAGCTGGGCATGGTGGCATCGACCTGTAGTCCCAGCTACTCAGGAGGCTAAGGTAGGAGAATTGCTTGAACCCGGGAGGCGGAGGTTGCAGGGAGCCGAAATCACTCCACTGCACTCCAGCCTGGGTGACAGAGTGAGACTCTGTCTCAAAAAAAAAAAAAAAAAAAAAAAAAAGGCCTAGCCACAGAAACAAATATAGTCACGTGCCGCTTAATCAATGTTTTGCTCAATGACAAGCCGCATATATGATGATGGTCCCATGAGATTATAATGGAGCTGAAAAGTTCCTATAGCCCAGTGACATCTTAGCCATTGTAAGGTCATAGCACAATGCATTCATTACTCGTGTTTGTTGTGATGCTGGTGGAAACAAATCTGTGCTGCCGGTCATATAAACATATGGCACATGCAGTTATGTGTTATATACAATACTTGATAATAATAAATGACTATTACTGGTTTATGTATTTACTTCTTTTATTTTTAATTTTGTTGTTATTATTTTTTTGAGACAGTCTTGCTCTGTTGCCCCGGCTGGAGTGCTGTTATATGCTATTGACTCACTACAACCTCTGCTTCCAGGGCTCACGTGGTCCTCCCACCTCAGCCTCCTGAGTAGCTGTGATTTTTTGTAGTGATGAAGTTTTGCCATGTTGCCTAGGCTGATCTCAAACTCCTAGACTCAAGCCATTGGCTTGCCTCAGCTTCCCAAAGTGCTGAGATTACAGGTGTGACCCAACGCGCCTGGCCTGTACTTTACTTTTTATTGTATTTTAGAGTGTACTCCTTCTACTTATAAAAACAAAAAGTTAACTGTACAACAGTGTCAGGTGGGTCCTTCGGGAGGGATTCCAGAAGAAGGCATTGTTATCCTAGGAGATGGCAACTCCATGCATGTTACTGCTCCTGAAGACCTTCATGGGACACGATGTGGAGGTGGGGGACACAGTGACATGGATAATCTTGACCCTCTGTAAGCTTTGGGTAATGCGTGTATGTGTGCGCCTTGGTTTTTAACAAAAAAGTTTTAAGAGTAAAAAATAAAAAAATTTTAAAATAGAAAAAAGTTTATAGAATGAGGATATAAAGGAAGAAAATAATTTTGTACAGCTATGTAATGTGTGTTCTAAGTGTTACCACAAATAGGTCAAACTTTTTTTAAAAAAAGTTAAAAGTTTATGCAGTAAAAATGTTTCAGTAAGTTAAGGTTAATTTATTATTGAAGAAAGAAAATTTAAAAAATAAATTTATAGTAGTGTAAATGTACAGTAGTTTTGAAGTCTACAGTAGGTTTGCAGCTTAGGAGCAATAGGCTATACCATCTAGCCTAGGTGTGTAGTGGTCTGTACCATCTAGGTTTGTGTGAGTACACGTATGATGTTCGCATAAGGACAAAATAGTCTAATGATGCATTTCTTAGAATGTGTACTCATGGTTAAATGATGTATGACTGTACACTATAAAGTTAGAGAATTTTGCTTCCACATTTCTTAGAAACACCTTCACATACTATGAAGATTAGATCTGTAGCCATAAATTTCCCTAACGAAGGAGTTAATTGCTCTGATCCCAAAGATGATAAAACATCTCTTATCTCCCCTAAAGATAAAGGGATAGGCATCTAGGTTAGCTTCGTACCTGAAAAATCTGTAGCCTTATCCATTTAGACATTTGCATTTCAGGGAGGAATGAGACCCTCCTCAAGCCTCCTAAAAGCCAAGACTCTCTGGCCACTGGGCTCCTGGAGAGGTTTTATTTACATACTAAAGAGCTGAAATCCAGAGGAGACACTTTCAGAAGGAGAGAGAAAAATTATTTCTCCCTTATCCCTAGTTTATGGAGAACCTTGCCACTGTGTATGAAGAATTTCTATGGCTTCATTGCAGGATCCCAGGTGAAAGGCCAGGGGTAAGGCAGGCAGAGTAGACCACACGCATTATTTATGGTGAGATAACAATTAAGAAATCTATTTCTGACCCAGAACCCTTCATGTATGCATTCAGGATAAAATTAATAAAAATGAATATTAAAACCCACTAACTAGGACTTAAATTGCTGCATCTTAAGGTATGTATATACTTAACCTTAGCAAATAGTTCCAAACTTTCTTTTAAAAAATAATTTTGGCCGGGTGCGGTGGCTCATGCCTGTAATCCCAGCACTTTAGGAGGTTGAGGCAGGCGGATCACGAGGTTAGGAGTTAGAGACCAGCCTGGCCAATGTAGTGAAACCCTATCTCTACTAAAAATACAAAAATTAGCCAGCTGTGGTGGCACGTGCCTGTAGTCCCAGCTACTCCGGAGGCTGAGGCGGGAGAATTGCTTGAATCTGGGAGGTGGGGGTTGCAGTGAGCCAAGACCATGCCATTGAGCTCTAGCCTGGGTGACAGAGTGAGACTTCATCTCAAAAAAAAAAAAGATAAAAAAATTTCAACTTATATTTTAGGTTCAGGGGGTACACGTGTAGGTTTGTACATGGGTGTATTGCAGGATGATGAGGTTTGGGGTACAACTGATCCCATCACCCAGGTAGTAAGCAGAGTAGTCAATAGTTTTTCAGCCCTTATCTCCCTCCCTTGCTTCCTTCTCTAGTATCTCCAGTGTCTATATTGTTGCCATCTGTATATCCATGAGTACCCAATGTTTAGCTCCTACTTATAAGTGAGAACATGAGGCATTTGGTTTTTCTGTTCCTGTGCCAAACCAGTTTTCGAAGTAGTCGTATCAATTTCCACCCTCAGCAGCAGTTTTTGAGAGATCAGATGTGCTCAACAACGCTCACTGTTGCCAGTCATTTTTAATTGTAACTATTCTGGTGGTTCTGTTAACTTCTCTCTTTGTGGTTTTGATTTGTGTTTTTTCAGATGACCGATAAGTTGATGACTTTTTAAATATGTTTCTTGGTACTTGGATTTTCCCATTTTTCATAGTGCAATTTAGGATTTTTGCTGACTTTTCTATTGAATTTCTTCTTCTTACCCACTTGTGCCTTGAAATTATAGGCATTCTTTGTATATTCTTTATACACGCATGAGCCTTGACTACGAGCTCTTTTGAAGTTGTAAGTATCACAAATACCTTTTTCCACACTGGCTTATTTTCCTTTCAGTTTATGGCTAGCTGAAGCTCCCAGTTTTAATGTACTATCATTTTTTAATCTTCCTTTATGATTAGTGCTTTTAAAAAAATATTGCCCTGTCTTAAGGTCATGAAGGTAGTCCCACATGTTATTTAGAAGCTTTAATATTTCCTTTAATATGGTGATCTACAGATCACCTGGAAATAATTTTTGTGTTAGAGGTCAAGATTCATTTGTCTTTTTTTTTTACTCATGTAGATGTCTAATTGACCTGGCAATTAAAGGATATTCAAAAGAAATATCCATTCTTCACTGTTTGCTTTGTAACGCCATCTTTATCATAAATTTTATATATCTGCAGGTCTCTTTTGGACTCTCTATTTTGTTCTATTGGTCTACTTGTCATTCTTCTATAAGTACTGTATCTTTTGTAATAAGTGGATATTAATAAATACATAAAATACATGGTGAGATATTTTGCTAGAATGCATTGAAATATGGGCCAATCTTGGGAGAATTGGTATCACTGCAAATTGAATGTTTCAACTCCAGAACATGGCACATAATCTTCATTTTCACCTTTAAGATATTTTAAAAACTTAATTTCCTATTTTTTCAAATAATTACAATTGATTTTTTACTTGGCCTTTCAATCCAATGGCTTTGTTACATTTATAACACAGTTAGAGTAACAATTATTATGGTTTATATAGAGATACTTAGTTTTTCTATTGTATAATGTGGTCTGACAGTAACAGTTGATTTATTTTTATTCTTTTTAGTTTATCTCACTGCTTCAGTCAAGGGAGAAATAATAGTTTAAATTTATTTCCAAGAATCCTTATATTGCTCCCAATTTCAAGGGGACATCTTTCAATATTTTACTCTTAATATGATTTCTGTTATAGGAATCGTATATTCTTTATCTGATAACTCTTTCTAGAGGGTTATAAATTTTTAAAAACTATAAATTAGTATGAGATTCTATCAGTATTTTTGCACTTATTGAGCTGATTATGTCTTTTACTTTATTGTGTTAATGTGGCAAATTATTGATGAATTTTTAATTATTAAACTGACTTTGCATTGCTTAAATTGCTGGAATAAAACCATCATCATTTTGATATACTTTCCTTTTTATATATTGTTGGATTTGATTCGCAATTTTTTAAAAAGATATTTCCATCTTTATGAAATAGATTGACAATATGTGATCTACTTTTGGTAAATTTTCCTTGTATTTCTGGAAAGTGCACAGTTTGCAGCTCAGATGTTGTAGGTATGCCAATTAGGTCAAGTAGCTTATATCTTTATTTTTGTTGGTGTGTTATTCTATAAATTACTGAGACAAGTGTGATAGTCTCCCAATATGAATGTGGATTTGTCTATTTCTCCTTTTAGTTCTGCCAAGTTTTGCTTCATATGTTTTGAGGCCATGTTATTAGGAAGATACAAATCTAAATATTTAATTGTGGTAAATTGACCCTTTTATCCTTAGAAAGTGTAACCCTTAATTTCTAATACTTCTTGCTTTGAAGCCTCCTTCATCTGAGACTGTAGCTATGACGGCTCCCTTTTTGTTAGTGCTTTCAAGTTCTATCTTCTGTCTATATTTCAAACCCAGACATTCTCATTGTTGAATAAGTTAATATTCATTTATATTTATCCACATATTTACCCATATATTGCTGTTCCTTCCTTCCCGTATCTCTGAGCTTCCAACTGTGATCATTTTCCTTCTTCCTGAAGAATCCTTTTTATATTTCCTTTCATGGTGTTCTGCTACAGAGAAATTCTTTCAGTTTTGTTTATTCGAAATAATTTCATTTTGCATTTATTTCTGAAGGATGCTTTGACTATTCCATTTTAATTTGGCAGTTATTTTCCTTCAGTATTTTAAAGATAATTTTCATTGCCTTTTGGCTTTCATGGTTTGTATTGAGAAATCATCTGAAGTCCTATTACTTCTCCACTGAAGATAAGGCATCTTTTTCTCTCTGCTTGCTTTTAAGATTTTGTCTTAGTTTTAATGTAATGAACTTAGATCGATTAGTTTTTTTGGTGTTATTCCTGCTTGAGGTTCATTGTATATCTTGAACTTGTGGAATATAAATAAATAAATACACGCACACACAGTTGTGGTAAGAACACTTAACATGAGATCTACCCTCCTAACAAAATTCTAAGTGCACAATAGATTTTTTTTTTTTGGAGACGGAGTTTCACTCTTGCCCAGGCTGGAGTGCAATGGTACGATCTCGGCTCACTGCAACCTCTGCCTTTCAGTTTCAAGCGATTCTCCTGCCTCAGCCTCCCATGTAGCTGGGATTACACGCCTGTGCCACCACACCCAGCTAATTTTTGTATTTTTAATAAGAGACGGGGTTTCACAATGTTGGCCAGGCTGGTCTCGAACTCCTGACCTCATGATCCACACACCTTGGCCTCCCAAAATGCTGGGATTACAGGCATGAGCCACCACGCCCGTCCTAGAATATTAACTATAGGCACAACGTTGTGCACTTGATCTAGAGCTTATTCATCTTTCGTAACTGACACTTTATACCCATTGAACAACCTCCCATTTTTCTATCCCCTGGCAGCCACCATTCTACTCTCTGCCTCTATGAATTTGACTATTTTAGATACTTCATACAAAGGGAATCACAAACTATTTGTGTTTCTGTGATTGGTTAATTTCACTTTGCATAATCACCTCCAGATATTGCATGTGGCAGGATTTTTTTCTTTCTTCTTATAAATAAGGCTGAATAATATTTCATTATATATGTATATAATATACACACACACATATACTATATATATATACACACACACATATATATGTATACTATGTTTTCTTTATCCATTCATCTGTTGATAGACATTAGGTTGTTTCTATATGTTGGCTATTGTGAATAATGCTGCAGTGAATATGGGGGTACAGATGTCTCGTTGGCATGTGGATTGATATCTTGCTTTGGAAATTTTTGAAAAAGCTCTAGACTCTGATCCCAAATACTATTCTGTCCTATTCTCTCTCTTTTCTCCTTCTGGAACTATAATTACACTTTTCATCCTGTCTTACATGTACCTTATGCCTGTTTTCTGCATTTTTAATCTTTAAAACAATTTTTTTTAATTTTTAAAAATTAAATAAAGATGGGGGTCCTGCCATGTTGCCCAGGCTGGTCTCAAATTCCTGGGCTCAAGCATTTCTCACACCTTGGCCTTTTAAAGTGCTTGGATTATAGACGTAAGCCACCATGCCAAGCCTGTTTTTTTTTTTTCTTATCTTTTTGCCTCTCTGTACTTCACTGTGAATATTTTCCTCTGATGTATCTTCTAGTTCAATAATCTTCTACAGCTGTTGCTAATGTATTGGGAAGATTGTCTATCCACTGGATTCTATTTGCAGTTATTTTTTCAGTTTTAGAATATATGTTTTATTCTTGGCCATTGTTTTCTATCTTGTCATTAAATATATTGTACGTATCATCAGCATTGTAATAGCTCCACCTGGTAATGCCACTTCTACACCACCTGTTTTTATTTTCTGTTTTTTCTTTTGGTTTTCTCAGTTGTAGTTTTAAAATTTAAATGTCTCATTTTTGTTTGTTTGTTTGTTTTTTTAAATTTTGGAGATAATGTATGGCTCATTGCCTCGTCTTCGTTTAGGAAAAATTTCCTTCTGCTTCTGCAGGTAGTTAGGCTTAGGGCAGATCACATAAATCTATTCAGAAATTGAACTATGTCAAACCTGGTGTTTAGTCTTTGAAGTTGGTTTATCACCAGTACACTCCTCTTCCTGAGGTGTAGTTCTTTGTGCTAACAACAGACAGCTGGTGGTATTTACCAGGGCCTCTCTCCAAAGACCAGCTCTAAGGTCAGCTCTAAGAAAGCCCTAAGTTCTATGAAACTGCCAAAAACTCTGCTCAGCCTTTTAGCCTCTCTGTTTGTGCTTTGTTCTTATGTTTTGAGTCTCTCTGCCACTGATTGAAATCAACAAATTCTCAAGGGAGAAAGCAAAGCTGAATACAGATTTATCTCTCTGGTCTTCCTTTATCTCTAGAATCTTAGTCCCATGTGCCCCCATGATTTATGACAGGGAATTGGCTTCCACAACGTGAAGGCTGGCTATGCAGTCTCCACACATCCACACATGTAGTTATCTCCACATTTGATGCTGAAGCCCCAAAACCACAGCCAGCCAGCCAGCAATGGAAGACTGTGAGCCGGCTGGAAACCCAGGAGCATCAGTTAGAACTTCACAAGGACAGTCTGACATCCCTGTCCGTTCTTGTTACCTCTGACCTTAGTGATGAGGGTATACTACTGAAGCCAAAGTTTTTTATCATATAACTTTACACACTGATATGGCTTGGCTGTGTCCTCACCCAAAGTCTCATCTTGAATTATAATTCCTATAATCCCCATATGTCAAGGGAGAGACCTGGGGAGATAATTGAATCATGGGCTGGTTACCTCCATGCTGTTCTCGTGATAGGGGGTGAGTTCTCATGGGATCTGATGGTTTTCTGTGTTTGGTAGTTCCTCCTGCGTTCATTCTCCCTCCTGCCACCCTGTGAAGAGGGTGCCTTGCTTCCCCTTTGCCTTCTGCCATGATTGTAAGTTTCCTGAGGCTTCCCCAGCCATGCTGAACTGTGAGTCAGTTAAACCCCATTCCTTTCTAAATTACCCAGTGTTGAGCTGTTCTTTATAGCAGTGTGAGAAGGGACTAATACATACACACATCTGGCATATGAGTCAAGAAAACTGAGGAAAGTTCCAAACTGAAGAGAGCCAAGTAGGCCCAAGTGTTGCTTTAGGCCAATGAAATGAATTGGCGTATTAGCAAAAATGCGGTGAATGTAGAAATCTCAGAATGTAGAGATACCTTATGTTTTTTTTTTTTTCTCTCCTCTGCTGCTTAGGGTCTCTGAACCTCAGGGAGGGCTCAGTCTCTTTAAGTGGCTTCCACATCATTAAATCCAGTCTATACAGGATATTCTCTTTTGATTAACACAAAATTAGCTACGTTGGGACTTTGATTACATCTGGATGCTTTCATTATTGCAGCACTTGGAATAGTGTTCAACTGAATAAATGGAAGAACAACAACTATGAAATGACCCCTCCCTCCCTTCCGTCTTCCCACTCTCTTGACAAAATCTAACTGGAAACTAGAAAGGGAATTTTTTGGGTAATGTAGTTTAGCCTACCTACGTTGACACATCTCAAGGCCATCACAACATATGCTACAATGACTGTCACACCTCATAAAACTCCCATAGATCCACCCACATTCCTCTTCCTCATATCCTTTTGTCTCCAATTTTTACAATTTTTCCCCTTCTAGGTCCCTTGGCAACCAGCCAAATTGCCATTATTCATACATTTGTATGTATTCTAATCTTCAGTGACTTCTCTTTCCACACAGATTGAGTGACTAGGCAAACTGTCCAAGGTTTTGCCCACTGGGAAGTTTCACCTTCACTGATTTCTTTCAGGGCCATCTTGTTTGCTTTTCCATGCCAAGACAACCCATCTATAATACAAGTTTAGCATTTCTCTTCCTCGATCAGTTGGTAGAAAGGGACTACACATATATTCTAGGTGTGAGCTGAGGGAGAGGAGTTAGTGCACTAACTGTGGATGCCATCATGTTCTTACTTGTGCCCTCTGGCCCTGGTCAAGCCCAATCCCAAATTAACTACTTAAGTTTTACCATAGATTGCTGCTGGGCCCTCCTGCCTTTGGTGGGTCTGAGATAACTCAACTTATGACGGGCAGTTTTGGCTGCATGGCCCTTGATGTCCATGCATGCATAATCATCTGTTCTGTCTCTATTAGAATATTTTTTTTCCCAAAAAAGCATGACCTTTTTCGGGACCCATAGATCTACATTGATCTACCTAGGAATCTCCTGCACATGGCATGACCTTGCTTGAGAGTCCTAGGGATCTACATTGAGACATGGAATTAGGATATCTGGGATGATATGCTTGAAAACTTAAATCTCCTGATCCCTCTTGTCTTGAAGAAGAGGCTCATGGTCCCATTTATTCCCAATCATAGGGACCCAATAGGCATAGCTGATTTGTACAGTTTTATAATTCATTCTCTCTGGAGCTCTGCTATTCTTATAATTAAGTCTTGGATCTGTTCTTTAACTTTTTCTGCTCTACTGGCTGCAGAAGAGTTTTTAAATTCTGACAAGAAGGGCCTCTGGCTTTTACACTTCCTTCTTTTTCCCTTTCCGTCCTCTTCCCTTCCCCTTCCCCTTCTCCTTACCCTTCCCTTTCTCCTTCCCTTTCTCCTTCCCTTTCTCCTTCCCTTTCTCTTTCCCCTTCTCCTTCCCCTTCCCTTTCCCCTTTCCCCTTCCCCTTTCTGCTTCCCCTTCCCTTTCCCTTTCCCTTTCCCCTTCCCCTTCCTTCCTTTCCTTTCGTTCTGGAGTCTCACTCTGTTTCCCAGGCTGGAGTGCAGTGGTGGGCTCTAGGCTCACTGCAACCTCCACCTCCCTGGTTCAAGAGATTCCCCTGCTTCAGCCTCCCAAGTAGCTGAGATTATAGGCACATGCCACCATGCCTGGCTAATTTTTTGTCCTTTTAGTAGAGATGAAGTTTCACCATGTTGGGCAGACTGGTCTTGAACTCCTGACCTCAGGCAGTCCACCCGCCTCAGCCTCCCAAAGTGCTGGGATTACAGGTGTGAGCCACTGTGCCCGGCCTTTTACACTTCTTAAATTGGCAATCAATTGCCCTCATCCTTTCATTGTCTTTCTCCAAACTAGCCCCTAGTCACTGCCAACCTACAATCTTTATAATTATTAATATCATTTTCCCTGTATGTCTCAGTGTTTGATACATTGTAACTACCAGGGATTTTTCCCCTACTGGTATTCTGTCTCAGTTCATCATCAGTGAAAATTTTAACAATTACATAGCCACCTGGTGCCTGGATCTAACCATTACTGTGAAGCAAACATTGAGATGTGCAGGCAGAGAATTTATGGGTGAGTGATCTAGGGTTCAGTCTCTACGGGGGAGTGAAGGAGATATCACTGAGTGGAAGGAGGATTTGAACTACAGTGCAGCTGCAACAAAGGCCCCCAGCCAATCCTTCCATGATGCTTTGCTGCTAGGATAGCCCTTTAGAGTTGAACCATGCTGGGGTGAGGATGCTGGTTCTTTTTGCTCCATCATCATTCGGTCACTGGATGAGGACTTCCCCAGTAAGGAGGCATAACATGGGATTAGCTGACTTTCTTAAGCTGATGACAAGTCTTTGAGAATGACAGTTGAAAGTGGAAGGCTGCCAACACTCTCAGGAGCTGGGACAATGGGTACTTCATTGGGGCAGATAGGGAGTAAGTGAACCAGGATATCCACTATACTAGTTTTCTGAAGCATTCAAGCAGTTTTAAAAAATATCTTGTCAGCCAGGCACGGGGGCTCACGCCTGTAGTCCCAGCACTTTGGGAGGCCAAGGCGGGTGGATCCCGAGGTCAGGAGATCGAGATCATCCTGGCTACTAAACACCGTCTCTACTAAAAATACAAAAAAATTAGCCAGGCGTGGTGGCGTGCGCCTGTAGTCCCAGCTGCTGGGGAGGCTGAGGCAGGAGAATGGCGTTAACCCGGGAGGCGGAGCTTGCAGTGAGCTGAGATTGCCCCACTGCACTCCAGCCTGGGTGACAGAGGAAGACTCTGTCTCAAAAAAAATATCGATATATATCTTGTCAATGTAATTTAGTTATTCCTATTGCAATGTTTGGTTCAAAATAAGCTAGTCTGTCAGTACCTGAAGTGGACTTCCTTGCTTACCCTTTTATTATGCTTCAGCTAGGTCAAATTCTCTTAAAATTTTACTTACAAGCAAATTATTGAATTCAATACACTCATGGCAAAATTGCCAACCTAAAATTAAAAAAAATTCTCATATTTTCTTTTCTTCATGTGTGCTTTTCTACTGTTGACTTTCTCGTACCATCTTTGATCTGTCGGTATCCTTAAACCCTTTCATCTCCAGGGTTCAATCTTGATTTTCTTTCTTCTTTATTTGCAACTACTCATGCCAATCACTTAAGTTAATTTCCCCCCTCTTTGGTGAATGTTGTCTATTCTTTTACTCATTCTTTTTGGGTTTAAGTGATTATGCTTATAAAGAATGATAGCAAATTAGACAAAAATTACCTTTATAAATATCTAAACAAACACACATTACCCTTCAGTACGGTGGTTGGACTGGAGAACCTGTAGTGTCCGTTGGGTTGGACAACCCAACTCAGACTTACACTCTCACTGAGGCTTTCTACTTTCTCCCCTTATATCTAATATAACTGGAACTATGGTGCAGCCTTCACTCTTACTTACCCTGTTGATGGGTCATAATTGAAGTAACAGAGATAGAATTATGGATAGATATGTCGTAACAATTTACTTTTTAATATGAATAAAGGAAGCATATATGGAGCTCCACTCAGGGATGCATTTAATGTACAGAAGTCAACCTCCAGTAGTTAATTGTAGTGCAGGCAATGTCACAGCCATTGACCAAAATCAGAATTTTAATTCTTCTTTTCTTGGTGAGAACTAGTTAAGACATGGACAGATAAGCAGGAGTATGGATGGATGGACTGGTATTCCTCCTTCCAAACTCTCCATACTTGGTTGGGCTGATGACTCTAGCAATTTAACTGAATATCCACTCAGTATTCCTTTCCTTGATATTGAGAAAAAGAAGCACTTATACCCTTGAGAGAGAGGGAGAAAGAGAGAAGACTTTGGGATAGTACAAAGTTTAAAATATATCTCACCAAGTTGATACATTCATTTGCCCTTGTGGGCATTTTTTCTCATGCTAAGATGTTAATTAAAATTCCCATTAGCATTCTTGCCTCTGTGTTTATGCCTGAGGTTATAGTGTGGATATTTAATGGTTACATCCCTAGTATCCACTTATCCATTTTCTGTTTTGTTTGTTCTTAATGACTCTGAATTTTCCTGCTGTACAGTTTGGGTAGGACTGACCCCTAGCCTCAAGCTCTCAAATGCATGTGGTGATCCCTGATTGCCTGCAGTCAATCAGCTCATCTTAATACTTGACAACAGTGACTGGCTTAAAGATGAGACCGGGACACTATTAAGGCTAATGAGATACCAGGAGACATTTGTTAGCATCTTTTGGGAAAGAAACTTCCTCTTCATTCCTTGAGAGCAACTAAACAACAATAGAAAAGACACTTCTGGTCTTAAAGTAGGAAGCCTAAAGCCCCCATTAAGTACTGGCAACTAACTTGTTACCATTAGGAGAACCACAAGGGGACTCTTGTTAAGATGAAGCCAACATTGCATACAGGAGGGTGGAGGTACAGAAGGAAATTGGATTTTTGTGACATTGTTGGGCCAAGGCATCAACTGGTACTTGAACTATCTATGTACTTTTGAGTTCCATGAACCAATATATTCTGTTTATTATTTAATATAGTTGGAATTGAATTTTATGCTGCTTGCCGTCAAAAGCAGTCTCACCAATATTGGAGGATCCAATAAAACATTCTCCCATAGAAGGTGTTAGTGCTGCCTGTTTCTTTTGGTACAGTGTATAAGGTCACCTGCAGTTTTGGTGGATCCCTCGCTTGAGAATCTGTAACTGTTTGACTAAGGGCATTCTTCAGTCATAAGGTCATGTTTAATACCCTAGTAGACACATTTAAAAGTATACATAGAAACAGGCTAAATTAAATTAATAATGTAGCTTATTTAACCCAATGTAGCCAAATATTATCGTTTGAAAATATAATAAATATAAAATTGTTAATATAATATTTTACATTTTTTATACAAAGTATTTGAAAGTAATCTCAATTTGGACTAGCCATGTTTCAAGTGTTCAATAGCCCTCCATGGCTAGTGGCTACTGTATTGGATATTGTAGGTCTAGCACATAAAGGTAATTTATTTTTACCATTAAAAAATGCAGAGTAGGCCGGGCGTGGTGGCTCACGCCTGTAATCCCAGCACTTTGGGAGGCCGAGGCGGGCGGATCACAAGGTCAGGAGATCAAGACCATCCTGGCTAAGACGGATGAAACCCCGTCTCTACTAAAAATACAAAAAATTAGCCGGGCGTGGTGGTGGGTGCCTGTAGTCCCAGCTACATGGGAGGCTGAGGCAGGAGAATGGCATGAACCTGGGAGGTGGAGCTTGCAGTAAGCCGAGATTGTGCCACTGCACTCCAGTCTAGGGGAGAGAGCGAGACAACATCTCAAAAAAAAAAAAAAAATGCAGAGCAAATTCACAGGCAATATTTTGGTTGCTCTCTAAAGGCACAGCTCTTTCTCTCAAATCTCTGTGTGAGAGAAAGGTCTTCTCCTTTTACTTACATTTGCAATTATAGTGGACATAATATTTATTATTGTTGTCTTTATTTCATATTATAAACTAACCTTATATGACGCTATACTTTTCATCATTAAATAGTTGATATATGAATATTTTTATGACTAAATGTCTGTTGTTCTGTTGCTTTCCAAGAAAACCCGCAATGTTAAAGAATATATTTTACCACACCTTTAACAAGGTTAAAGTTAAAATGACAATTTCTTTTGCTAATTTAGTAAGATAAAGTGATACCTCACTGTTGAGATCTGTATAGCTTTTATGATTATTAAGGATAAGATCATTTCATGTTTTCTCAACAGCTTTAATAATCTTTTTTTTTACTGAATGGAGAAAGCACTGAAGTTTTTGAAAAAAATTATTTGGAATTATATCTAAACCATTGACAAAAATCTGATGTTTGAGAATTTAATTTTTATGGTTCTTTAGCATTTTATTAGGGAAAAAGGAATGTGATTTACATATTTTTATTAAATCACTAAATGTAAAAGGAATGACTTCAGATACTTAGAAAACAATCTGTGACATTAGGCACATTTTCCAGAGTTGTGTTTATATTATGGAAATCAAGAAATAAATCAATAGTTTCTAGATTTCCAAATGGCAATTTAGATCAAGACAGGGTTCATTAAGTTGGTTTTGTATTCAAGAAGGCAAAAACAAAAGTCCCTTTGGTGGCTGCATTCATACAAACAAAATTATATAAAAATAAGTGAAAAATCAAATAGCCTCCTTACCTTGAATAGGATGCAGAAAAATGTTCTAGAATGCTCTACTCACTGTGATGTTACTTTGATATTATTAGACACAGTTAATGGCACAAAAAAAATGGTAGGGGATAAAAGAATCAGTTTTCATGTGGGCAAATATATCAAACTCTTTTGCCATTCTTCTCTACACTCCTCCTCAAAGAAAGTAGCCAGAACATTATGATAGCATTACAATTTAGCTTCCTAGTGTTACACACTAAAAAAAATCCATAGCTCTCTTCTTGTCTTTTTTTTTCTTTGAATCATATATAATTGTAGCTCCCATACTATATATTTTTTTAGTTTAAGATGATTTTCAGGCCAGGCACAGCGTCCCATGCCTATAATCCCAGCACTTTGGGAGGCTGAGGAGGGGAGATCACTTGAGGCCAGGAGTACAAGACCAGCCTGGCCAACATAGTGAAACCCCGCCTCTACCAAAAAATACAAAAAGTTAGGTGTAGTGGTATGCACCTGTAATCCCAGTACTTGGGAAGCTGAGGTACAAGCATTGCTTGAACCCAGGAGGCAGAGGTTGCAGTGAGCCCAGATTGTGCCACTGCGCTCCAGTCTGGGCGACAGAGTGAGCCTCTGTTTAAAAAAAAAAAGTGCTTTTCAGTCACCCATTAATTCCATTTTCTACAATATGGATAATGACAAATGTTTTTATTTGTTTTCAATGTTGCCCAATATTTAACTCTTTTTGTTGTAATATAATTAAACCCAAATTTCTAAGATAAAAAGCCAGTAATAAATACTGGTGCATGTAGCTGGGAAGGACATTGAGAAACAAAAGACCATTCACACCAGTTCACATCTAGCTTTGCTACCAGATCAGTTCTGACACAAATTTACAAAAACTTTTGGGGGTTTAGTGGTTTTCCAAATTTTGGATAAGGGATAATGGATCCTGTAATATGGTAACTGTAATCTTTGATACTTGTATTCTTATTCTGAAGAGAGACCTCAAATGGAGTCATCTTTGTTCAGAAGAAATACTAAAAACATAGGGTTGGAAGGATGCTGGACTATCAATTATATTCAAATTTGTGGTCCCTTTATTTTCATTCCCCAGGTCCTAGGTCTGTCACAAAAGCAAATACATAAATCCAGTCCTCAGGTAGCTCAGGCCCCCTAGTATGGGAGAAGCAGAGATAACAAAAAAGAAAGAGAAAATAAGAGCTATATGGGTATGATGGGAGGAGAAGACACTTCATTTCTGACCATAAAGTAGTGAGAACTGTGTCACTGGAGAAAATATGCAACACAACTGTTTGGAAGAATTCAACAGATGTGCAGGGAGGGTCCTGGAGAAAGTGAAAACACAAAGTGCTCCCTGTCCCTGGGGATACCTTCCAAACTGTGATGCACAGAAGTGAAATCCAAAGAGAGAGTAGTTTCTTGCCTGGTGGATGAAACAATTTGAAGGCTGGGGCTGCTGAGAGAGCTGTGATTTGTGGGCGGGGTTTGGGAGAGGAGCCTGGGAGCATCTCGCTCTTCCCTGGAGGTGGTCAGGAGGGCTGCAATAGGAGATAACACCTTTTCTGCCCAGTTAAGCTCTTTATGTGTTTCCCAAAATGCTTAGGATTTGTCCTTTAGTAAATATTTAAGTTCCCTGGGGGTGGTTACAGCAGGTGATTCTGGTGGCAAGCCCCTACACAGGTCAGGAACTCTCATGTGTGGAAGAACTGCTCAATTACATTTTCTGTAATCTCTGATTTCATTCCACATATATTTGGCTACATTTCCTAGGAAAAAAGCTCAATTAAAAACTACTGATAGCATAATGATTTGAGGAATGAAAATATTTCATGACATCAAACTGATTTTTGAAGGTTTTTATTGAAATAGGTAATTTCAGTAAAAGCTTATAAAAACTCAGTAAATTAAACTCAAAACTATCCAATACTAAAATAATGAAAAATAATTTTTATCTCCATTATTACTTGTTGGCTCTGCAGTCTTTCTCAGCATCTCATTCATCCATGCACTATTTTATAGAAATTCAAAAGGCTATTTCCCAGGTAGCAAATTATACCTCTCAGAAATCAATTACATTTCAGGACAACGCTAACACTACACATCTTTTTATTAGGAAATAAAACCACAGGATATGGATAGTAATAAAATGAGAATTATTTTACTGGCAATGTCCATAAAAGTATCCAATAATCTCAAAATCAAAGAGAAAAAACATATCCAAGATCTGCTACTGAACAATATTAGCAGTATTATTTCCCCCAGGTTCACATTAATTTCCTCTCTCCACTTTTGATATATTGCACACATTTTTAAAAACCATGTGTTATTTGCTTACTCCCCAGTTATGAAATGCTGGGAAACTTTTTCACATTATGTTACACTTGGTATCTTAACTCTACTCCCTTTTAATTGATTAATGAGGGAGGAGTGAAGGAAACAATGTTAGAGAAAGATTTCATTAGGTATAAATTGCAAGACATTTGTTCGAATGAACATAATATCTCAGCTCTATTTTGATGGGCCTTGGGGGAATGCTTTAAGTATTACTGTAAGTACCAAACCAAGCACTGAACAATTTAATGATGCCATTAGAGTATGGCCTTGTATCTGGTTTTTGCTTCAAAATGTTCTTGGGGAAAACTTCACTGACTGGTAATAGGGACCAAAATAATGCTTTCAAGTACGTGTTACCAACAAATACATCAAATGGGAGTTATTTAAGATAAACAAACAAAAAGTTTCTTTTTTTAGGCTTAAGTGATTCTGATATACCTTTTCCATAAAAAATAAAATCTGGATATCTCAAAGCTATATTTATCAAGCAAAGCCAGATTCTCCAACCAAATGACTTAGGACTTGTGAAAGTATTAGCTAGCAACCAAGATTTCTTCAGTTACTTTTAACTACCAATAATTCTGCTGCCTGTTATGCAAACACTAATTTTTATAAAGCTTTAAAACATTAAAAAAGGATAAAGAATAATATACGATCATCTACTTTTTCTCCATCTAGAATTGGCAAATGTTAATATTTTGTCGTAATTTGCTTTAAGTATTTTTTTCTTAAATAAAACATGATAGATTTAGCTAAACCACCCATAATTCTGATCTTGGAGTAAGCTCTATGATGTTACTATTCCAAAATACATACTCGTGTATAATCTATATTGTGCTTTATGTATGTGGGTGTGTATGTATATATCATACACATTTTGTATTAGCTTTTTATAATCCGTCATTAAGATCAATCCATGTTTGTATATATACAAATTAGCTCATTCGTTTTCATTCCTATGTAATATTTCATCATAAAAATGCTGCAGTTTTTTCATTTTTATGCTTACAAAAATTTCCCCCTTGTTTTTTTGTTTTTGTTCTTTTGCTATTAAAAATGCTGCAATAAACATATTGAATATTGAATAGGTCTCCTTGTGCACATGTTCGAGCTTTTCTGGGGTGGGGCTTGGGAAAAAGAGGTTATATACCTGGAAATTAAATAGCAGGGGTTCCAGATTATGAGTATTCACAACAGTATTTGATTCTGCTTAATTGCCCTCTGAAGAGGCTGTACCTGTTTCTGTTCTCACGTGCAGTTTGTGAGAATTCCTTTTCCTCATATCGTCACTAACATTTTACACTGTCAGACTTAAGTATTTGACTTGGTGGGTAGAAAACGGTATCTCATGTTTTCAGTCAGCAATTCCTTGACTATTGTTGACATTAAGCAACTTTTTGAATATTTACTTTCAATTAGTGTTTCCTCTTCTGCCAATTGTCTTTTCCTATTTTATCCTATTTTCACCATTAGATTAATCTATTTTAATTATTGATTTCCAAGAATTCAAATTATGTTCTGGATAATTTTTACTTGTCTTTTCTTGATCTTTATTTTTTATTTATTTATTTATTTTGAGACGGAGTCTCGCTCTGTCGCCCAGGCTGGAGTGCAGTGGCACGATCTCGGCTCACTGCAAGCTCCGCCTCCCGGGTTCACGCCATTCTCCTGCCTCAGCCTCCCGAGTAGCTGGGACTACAGGCGCCCGCCACCACGCCTGGCTAATTTTTTTGTATTTTTTGTAGAGACGGGGTTTCACCGTGTTAACCAGGATGCTCTCCATTTCCTGACCTCGTGATCCGCCCACCTCAGCCTCCCAAAGTGCTGGGATTACAGGCGTGAGCCACCATGCCCGACCTTTTCTTGATCTTTAATATTGGTTATAGTTTCTTTAACCATATGGAAGTTTTGAGTTTTGATACATGAAACCCATATCTTTGCTATCCGTCTTTTGATTTGGGTGGTTTAACATTTTTTCTACTTTGAGGTGTAAAATCCCCTCTTTGTTTTCATTTCTAAAAATTGTCTTAGGTTTTCATACCCCTTTATTTTTTCATGTGAATTTTAAGAGAAATGTTTGTTAATTAAATTGGAATTGTAGGTTAATTTGAAAAGAATGTATTCATCGTTGCCTTCTCCTTCATAAACATCGTATATGCTTTCATGTATTCATAAATAATTTATATCCTGGCTCAGTCCAGGCTGCTGTAACAGAATATCTCAGACTAGGCTGCTTAAACAAAAACTCACAGTTCTGGAGGGTTAAGAAATCCAAAATCAAAGTGCTGGAAGATTTGGTGTCTGGTGAGGGCTCACAAACTCTCTGGGGTCCCTTTTATAAGGACGCTAATCTCATTCAAGAAACCCCCACCCTCATGACCTAATCACCCCCCAAAAGCCCCACCTCCTAATACCATCACATTGCAGGTAGGATTTCAGCATAGGCCAGGAGCTGTTCATTAACAGGCTTCAGTGAGATGTCCTGTATATGCAGAGCATAGGACCTGGCTAAGAACAAACTGGAATCCCTACTCAGGTGTCTAGGGCTCCTCCTCTCCTGTTCCCTACCCACAGATTCCAGCTCCCTCAGCAGCCTAACTGCCAAATACTTTACTCAGCCCAACAAAACCACTGCATTCCATTTGGGTTCCACTTCTCTATGTTACAGTTTGGAAAGTAGAGCTCACTTTATTTTTCTCTTTCTCTTAAGGACCATTCCCTGCACACTTGTGGTCCAATTATTGGGAATAGTTGTGTTGCCTGTCCAGTGTGATAGTTGCTTATCAGTGATAGGGCAAGACCAATACTTACTACAATTTCAGGGTCCCTAAATATTCATATATCTATTTCCTTTCTTCTTTTTGTATTAACTTATATTTCCTGTAGAATGCTGACTAGAAGTACTAATAGCAGATTTTCCTGTCTTGCTTTTAATATTAATGATAATGTTTTCTAAAGTTTCACCAGTAAGTGTGATGTTCATTTTAGGGTTTTGTGAGATTTACTTTATCATGTAAAGTAACTCCCCTTATATATGCAGTTTAGTTAGCATTTTAAAAATCATAAGCGGATACTGATTCTTTCAAAATTTTTTTTTCTGTTTAGGTGATTATATGTTTTTTTCCACGAATCGTTAATGTGTTGGAAAACATTATAATTTTTAATGTTGAATCATTTTTGCATTCCTTTGGGGTAAATTCTACTTAATCATGATATATTACATTTTTATATATACCTTTGGATTTAAGTTACTGATTAAAACTTTATTAGAATTTTTTTCTGTAATTATAAACAAAATTGGTTTATAATTTTCTCATTCTGTAATGGTTTGGTTAGGTTTTGGTATCATGTTAATAAAAGTTTCATAAAGTGAAATGGATAACTTTTTTCTTTTCTGAAGTGTTCAAATAATAGAAATGTGGTAAAACTTACCTATGAAACCATCTGAACTAAGCAGAAATAAGTTCAGTGGTTCTGTGGTCTGTGAACTTTCTATATCCTTGTATTTCTGAAATATCTTTTTATCCTTTCCTTAGAATGACAATTTGGCTGTTTAAAAATTTTAGATTAAAAATTATTCAACGTCAGTACTTTGAAAATATTCCTTCACTGTCTTCTGATTTTGATTTTTACTGATGTGGTGTCTGCAACAGTATGTTTTTAGTTCTTTGATAGGAAATCTCCCTTTTGTCTTTAGTGGCTTTCAATATGTTTTGTTTCATCCTTGATAATCTATAATTTAACTATATTATGCATCTAGGTACAGATCTTGGATCAAAGGCTTATTTTATTTTTTTGAGATGGAGTCTCACTCTGTCACCCAGACTGGAGTGCAGTGGCGCGATCTTGGCTTACTGCAACCTCTGCCTCCCGGGTTCAAGCAATTCTCCTGCCTCAGCCTCTGGAGTAGCTGGGATTACAGGTGCGAGCCACCATTCCCCACTAATTTTTGTATTTTTAGTAGAGACAGGTTTCACCATGTTGGTCAGGCTGGTCTTGAACTCCTGACCTCGTGATCCACCCACCTCAGCCTCCCAAAGTGCTGGGATTACAGGTGTGAGCCACTGTGCCCAGTCAAGGGCTTATCTTTTAGCTAATTTTTGGGAGATTGTTAGCCATTATCACTTTACATATTTTCTCATATATTTTCAGTCATATATTTTCTCCTCTCTTCTGGAACTCTCCTTAGATAAATGTTGGAATTTCTAATTTTCATTGTTCTTCAAGTGTTGACTTATCTTTCAAAGTTTCTTAATTTCTCTGTCCTATATTTAGGGAGATGTCTTTTTTTCTTTTTCCTCCAACACTCTAATTCTCTTTTTGCTTGTGTCTATTATACTCTTTACTGAGTATTTTACTCTGATTTCATTGACTTTCTTTTTCATACCTACAATTTCTATTTTGACATTTCCTCTTTTTCTTATTTGATATTTTTTTTGTTCCTGTTAAAATATTCTATTTCCTTTGGTGTGTTAGTTCATTTTTACACTGCTAATAAAGACACACCTGAGACTGGGCAATTTTCAAAGAAAAAAAGTTCAATGGAGAACTCACAGTTCCACATGGTTGGGAAGCCTCACAATCATGGCAGAAGGAAAGGAGGAACAAGTCACATCTTACATGGATGGCAACAGGCAAAGAGAGAGCTTGTGCAGAGAAACTCTCATTTTTAAAACCATCAGATTTCATGAGACCCATTCACTATCATGAGAACAGCATGTAAAGACCCACCCCCATGATTCAATCATCTCCCACCAGGTCCCTCCCACAACACGTGGAAATTATCAGAGCTACAAGATGGGATTTGGGTGGGGACACAGAGCCATACCATATCACTTGGTAATTCTTTGAACACTTTAAACAATGCTATTATAAAGTTGTGGGTTTTTTTTTTTCCAGTTTGCTTTATTCTCTGGTTTCTGCTCTGTGAACTTTCCTATTTGTTGACTTTTTGCACTGCTTCATATGGCTTTGAACTTCCTCAAATATTTTGTAATCCTTGTCCACACTGATTATCTGAGAGAATAATCTTCAAATGTTCACAAGAGAGGACCATCATAAAGCTTCACCAAGGGATTGGCTCTCATGTGGTGTCTCTCCCTCAAACTAATTTTTACATTAGTTTTGGGCTTATGTACTCTATGTAGAGTGATTGGATTCAGATCATATAGACATGTGTAGCAAAAACTTAGTATTTCAATTTTTTTTTTGAGTCAGGGTCTTGCTGTGTTGCCCAGGATGGAGTGCAGTGGTGTGGTCATAGCTCATTTCAACCTTCACCTCCTGGGCTCAAGTGATCCTCTCATCTCAGCCTCCTGAGTAGTTGGGACTACAGGCATGCGCCACCACACCCAGCTAATTTTTATTTTTTAAAGTATTTTGTAGAGATAGGGCCTCATTATATTGCCCAGGCTGATCTCAAACTCCTGGGCTCAAGTGGTCCTCCTGCCTTGGCCTCCCAAGTGCTGGGATTACAGACATGAGCCACTCTGCCTAGCCTCAATTTTTTTTCCCATATATATTTTAAAAATTATGTCTCAAGACCTAAGTCTGTTGGCTTACTTACAGCCATGACCCAGGTAAGCAAAGGTTTATATTTAAGAAGGGCAACATCTTCCTGGATCTCAACCAAGTTGGTAAAGTCTATAAACAATACAGGCCTCTCCTTTCTGTTGTATTACCTAATTTGCTATAACATTCCCTCAAATAACACCAACTATTCATTATCCCTAACTGCCTAGCTCAGTAACTTGAATCTAGTAGGTCTTCAAGCAGTAGTTGTCATTTTAAATCTGTTTTGCTTTAAAGATTGTTTTATTTTATCTACTGACAAAGTAATGTGTATTCATTAAAAATTTAACATATAGAAAAGAGCAAACAAACAAGAAAGAAAATAAAAATAACTTCTAATCCTATTTTCCAGAGATAACATTTTTGGGTATGTATTTCAATTTAGTAATCTACTCAGCAGTAGTTATTGTGTGCCTGCTATTTGTCAACATAATTCTATAAAATGAATTTCTCTAAGTGCCCACATACTTTTTAAATGCATATATATCTTTTTATTTTTAACATAATGAGGCTATTTATTTTTTCAAAAGGAACAAACTAAATGATATCCAGTTGGAAATGTGGGATGTAATTTATAGGTTGTAATGAGGCATACTTATATTTTTTCTTGGAGATATTCTCTTATACATAATGACATTTTGACTTAGAAATTTTGCTTGTATTCTATTTTAATAGTCATAGAACTACATGTTTTTATTTTGTCATTTATTTATAAAACTCCTGGGTACAATCAATATTTTTCTGCAACTAATTGTACTTTTAGTTTTCCACTTATACTCTTTTAAAAACTGCTGTTTAATGATCCCACATGGAACATCACTTCATTGTTGGGCTTATTATGCCATCTCTTTATTGCCAACAAGTCCAATCTCAGTCCAGTGTTTTGGTATGATTTATAGATTCATTACACATAACTAACTCTCCCTCCTGCAGTACATGTGGCACTTAAGTATGTCATTGTATTAGTTTGACTAAACATCATAGAGTAAATCTTATTAATGCATTATATGTCATGTCTAGGGAGAAGAAATTAATGTGAGCCCATGGTATAACTAAGCTTGTTTTGTTCCATTTAAATTATGATTTTAAATATCCAAGGGTAGGCCAGGGGCAGTGGCTCACACCTGTAATCCCAGCACTGTGGGAGGCCGAGGTGGGTGGATCACCTGAGGTCAAGAGTTGGAGACTAGCCTGGCCAACATGGTGAAATCCCATGTCTACTAAAAATACAAAAAATTAGACAGGTGTGGTGGTGGGTGCCTGTAATCCCAGCTACCTGGGAGGCTGAGGCAGGAGAATCCCTTGAACCTGAGAGGCTGAGGTTGCAGTGAGCTGAGATCGTGCCACTGCACTCCAGCCTGGGCAACACAAGTGAAACTCCATCTCAAAAAAAAAAAAAAATTCAGTACTATAGAGGACAAAAATTCTTTAAGAAATTAATTTTATTACAATTACTTAGAGGCTGAGTGTTTAGATCTCCTATAAGGAAAACATCTTTTCCATAGAGACAAATTATTCATGAAGAAGATGAATGATAACTAAAGCATCAAGACTTGGTTTTCAAAGTCTTTTGTCTATATCTTCTTAAAAAGAATGAATTTGAGTAATACATGCACATGTTCTCATTACAAACTAAAAGTAAATGGAGTTCATCTTCCTTTTCACAGTATATGGCTGGCAAGAGTTTGGTTTACATCTTTCCAGATCATCTTCTAGGCATCACATGTGTATATACAAAAGGTTTTAGAACTTTTTCTATGTTAGTACGTATTTATTTGCCAAGGAAATTTGTAAATGATTTTGAGAGTGTCATTGGACATTGTTCAGGGAAGGAAGAGAAAGTCATGATCTTTTCTCAATTTTTCTGTTTTGCCTTTGAAAAGCAGTAGGAAGAAATCACAAGAAAATTCTCCATGACCCAAATATGCAGACTGTATTCTCCTGAGGTTAACAAAAGCAGGTATTACCTCTAGCTTAGGTGATTAGCCTTGCTTACAGGTAACCATGTCATAGAGTTCTGGCCAGTGAGGAATGTGGTCAAGAAGATGTTTACAGGCACCACCTTTCCCATGTTCAGTGTTGTCTTTTGCTTGAAAGGGATGTGAGGGCTGCAGCTACAGTGTAGCAGTGATCATATGGCCAAGAAAGGCCAAGAAAATAAGGGACACATTGCACCTGCTCTCACAGAGCCACTGAACCAAGGTCAGCAGTCTTTTTATATATATATATGTATATGTATATATATACATACGTATATATGTGTATGTATGTATGTATATACACATATACATACGTATATATGCGTATGTATGTATATACACATATATGTATATATGTATGTGTATATATGTGTATATATGTGTATATATAGAGAGATTTTCCATATATATGTACACATATATATGTATACATATATATACACACACATATATTTTAAATCCCTCCTTGATTTAAAAAAAAATTAAAAAAAACCTCTGCAGCCCAAAGCATTCCTGACTATTAGCATAAATTTCCAGTGATGGGTTTTCAGGGTCAATGAAATAAGAGGGTTTTATGTCCCAGGGGAAAGAACA
This sequence comes from Pan paniscus, assembly GCF_029289425.2. Lineage (NCBI taxonomy): Eukaryota > Metazoa > Chordata > Mammalia > Primates > Hominidae > Pan > Pan paniscus. Next base: position 181,516,681 of record NC_073255.2, read on the forward strand.
CTATCTGACCCAGTGAAACTACCTCACCATGGCATGGTGGACCAACACTTCCACCTTGTATTTCCTCTGGAAAATAGAAGAGATTTTAATTTTTTTTCCTGTTCTGTCTTTTCTACATCTTAAATTTTGAATGAATACATATTGCTTTGTCATTTGATAAAATACGTGATAAAACAATCTGTAAAACAAAATGGATTAAAATGGCAAATACCGCTTGAAGACATACTAGATTTAAGTTACTGGGCTGTTAGGAATAACTACACTTCTACCTTGATCCTGCTGATAGACATCCTGGTGAGGTAGCAGTAGAGGAAAAGAGACTCACAGAATAGGCAGGCTCCACGGTCACAGAAGTGGCTGTCTGTCTTTTCAGAGAACAGTGCTGAGGGAAGTGATTAGGCAATTGGCAATCCCTGATTTCTGTGGCTCTGATTCCTTGGGTACTTGCTAGTACAGCATAGCAGGGAGTATACTGGTCTAGATATAGAAAAAAATTGGGATCTTGTCCTAACCGTGTATATAGTTTTGTCTGACACTTCAGAATAAAACTGTATTTGAAATCAAGATGTGGATTTCTTTACTTTTTTTCACTAAAAAAATAGTTTTTTTGAGAACTAAGTATATATTAGTTTAACTCCCTACTGTGATAAGAATCAAACTCACTTTCTTTGAAGGGTACAATTAAATGGTAGCCAGTTAGAAGTGTGCAATGTAACTGACAGGCTCTCATGAGGCATACTTATTTTTTCATTGGTGATATTACCTTAAGCATAATGACATTTTTACTGATAAATTTTGAGGTAGAACTACAGTTCCACAATTAGCTATTAAAATGTTTTTATTCTTCACTTCTTTATGGGGACAATCATTATTTTTCTACAATTAATTGTACTTTTAGCTTTCCATTTATACTCTTAAAAACTCTCAAACTCAGTTTCATCATCCCTATAAAATGAAGATGGCGATCATCTGCTCTTCCCACTTCACAGTGTTGGGATCCTCAAATGAAATACCATGCAAAAGAGTGCTTTGGAAATACAAGGTACGATACAGTGGTTGCATGTGGTTGTGAAGTGAGGGTGATTCTACAGGCACAATCTGCCTCATGGTATTGTAGGAAATGAGATAGTATATGCAAACGTGGTTTGGAAATCAGAGAGGACTGCGTAACTGGAGAGCATCATTGTATCACTCAGAAGGCTGGTCTTGGAGGAGCTGTTTTGGGTGGAACATCTTGGCATCACAGTGCAGTAGTTGAGCACAGAAAGGTATTTCATATTGGTGTTAGGAAGGGAGAGATGCATTATGAAGCACCTACTATATGTGTAGTTCTATAATGAGCAAGTTTATTTCCATTACATATATATTTTGAAGGCTAGTTTTTTAGCGCAGTTTTAGATTCAGAGATTTCCCATATATCCTACACAGGCATAGTCTTCTTCATGATCAATATCCTCCACCAGAGTCATACATTCGTTACAATTGATGAATCTACACTGGCACACCCTAATCACCCAAAGCCTATAGTTTATGGATTTAGACATATGTATAATGATATGTATCTATCATTATAATATCATAGAGTATTTTCACTGCTCTAAAAATAGGCATTGCCTATTCATTTCCCCCTTTATATTATTTCATATGAACTTCTATCCCATAAAATAATAATCTCCATTTTATATCTAAGCAATATTATATTACTTGTTCAAGTGAGAAATCTGGAATTCAAACAAATGTCTGCTTGACTCTAAAATCGATCTCTCTATGGCTCTCTACTTAAGTAGTAGATGGTTTGAGTTTGAAGTGATGGAAGATACAAGTTCATAGAGTCCTGGATTAATGCTAACCTCAAATAGTTGTATTACACTAGACATGTCTTTTACTTTCTATGAATTTTTCTTCATGTGGAAATGGAGGTTTTAAAATGGCAACTATTTTACTAAGGGAATTTTCAACTTCCAAATTGTGATGAGGCCAATCCCCTAGGGGCATGGAGGAGTAACAAGAGGAAAAGAACTGAATGTCAGAATTACTCATGGAAAAGAGCAGTGCCACCATCCTAGACTAGCTGGGTTGCTATAATAAAGATAAATAAGTGTTTTCTAGGCCATTGTATGTTGGGTCTTTTTGTTAAAGAAACTTAACCTTTTCCTAAATAAAGGATATTTGGGATATCCTTATCACCAAGAAGACAGCCAAACCATTCATGAGGGATCTGCCCCCATGATCCCAATACTTCCCACCAGGCCCTACCTCCAACATTGGGATTGCATTTCAACATGAGATTTGGGCAGAGATAAATAACTATATCAGTCTGCCTCTGGCCTCTCCCAAATCTCATGTTCTTCTCACATTGCAAACTACAATCATGCCTTCTCAACAGTCTCACAAAATCTTCATTTCAGTGTTATCTCAAAAGTCCAAAGTCTCAACTGAGATGAGGCATGTCCCTTCCACCTATGAGCCTGTAAAATGAAAAACAAGTTATTTACTTCCAACATACAGTGGAGGTATAGGCATTGGGTAAACGTTTCCATTCCAAAAGGGAATAATCAGCTAAAAGAAAGGGGATATCAGCCCCATTCAAATTTGAAACCCAGCAGGGCAGTCCTTAAATCTTAAAGCTCCAAAATAATCGCCTTTGACTTCATGTCTCACATTCAGAGCACACTGGTGCAATGCGTGGGCTCCCAGGGTTTTGGGCAGCTCCATCTCTGTGGCTTTGTAGGATTGGCCTCCCAGGCTGCTCTCATGGGCCGGAGTTGAATGCCTGTGGGTTTTTCGGGAGCAGGATGCAAGCGGCTAATGGAACTATCATTCTAGGGTCTGAAGGATGGTAGCCCCCTTTCTGCAGCTCCCCCAGGCAGTGCCTCAGGGAGGTCTCTGTATGGGTCTTCCAGCCCAACATTTCTCCTCCATGCTACCCTAGAAGAGCTTCTCTGAAAGGGCTCCACCCCTGCAGCAGGCTTCTTCCTGGACACCCAGGCTTTTCCATACATCCTCTGAAATCTAGGTGGTAGCTCCCAAGCAGCCTTCACTTTTGCATTCTGTGTGCCTGCTGGCTTAACACCATGTGGAAGCTGCCAAAGCTTATGGCTTGCACCCTCTGACACAGAAGCTTGGGCTCTATCTGGAACCCTGTGGGCCAAGGCTGGAGCCAGAGCAGCAAAGATGCAAGAAGCAGTGTCCTGGGGTCCTGAAGCTGCACAGGGCAGCAGGGCCCGTGGCTTTTGCCCATGAAACCATTCTTCTTTCCTAGACCTCTGGGCCTCTGTTGGGAGGGGTTACCATGAAGATTTCAGAAATGCTTTAGAGGCCTTTTCCTCATTGTCTTGTATATTAGCACTTGGTTCCCTTTTAGTTATGAAAATTTCTCTGGCAATTGGTTGCTCCACAGCCTACTTGAATTTCTCTCTCTTTTTTTTTTTTTTTTTTTTTTGAGACGAGTCTCGCTCTGTCGCCCAGGCTGGAGTGCAGTGGCACGATCTTGGCTCACTGCAAGCTCCGCCTCCCGGGTTCAAGCAATTCTCCTGCCTCAGCCTCCCTAGCAGCTGGGACTACAGGCGCCCGCCACCACGCCCGGCTAATTTTTGTATTTTTAGTAGAGACAGGGTTTCACTGTGTTAGCCAGGATGGTCTCAATCTCCTGACCTCGTGATTCATCTGCCTCGGCCTCCCAAAGTGCTGGGATTACAGGCGTGAGCCACCGCGCCCAGCCGAATTTCTCTCTTTTAAAAGCTTTTTCTTTCTTTACCATATGGCCTGGCTGCCAATTTTACAAACCTTTATCATCTTCTTTCTATTTAAATACAAACTACAACCTTAAGTCATTTCTTTGCTCCCACATCTCAGTGTAGGTTGTTAGAAGCAGCCAGGGCACATCTTGAACACTTGGCTGCTTGAAAATTTCTTCTACCAGGTACCCCAGATCATCACTCTCAAGTTCAAACTTCCATAATTCCTAGGGCATGGACACAACATAGCCAAGTTCTTTGTTGAGGCATAACATGGGTGACCTTTGCTCCAATACACGGTAAGTTCCTCATTTCCATCTGAGACCTCATCAGCCTGGATTTCACTGTCTATATCACTACCAGCATTTTGGTTGCAACCATTTAACTGGTCTCTAAGAAGTTCCAAATTTTCCCTCATCTTTCTGTCTTCTGAATTCTCCAAACTCTTCCAACTTTTGCCTATTACCCCACTCTTTGTATCAATTTTCTATATTAGGCCATTCTTGCATTGCTATAAAGAAATACCTGAGACTGGGTAATTTGTAAAGAAAAGAGGTTTAATTGGCTTATGGTTCTGCAGGCTGTACAGGAGGCATAGCTCCAGCATCTTCTTCTGGGGAGGGCTTGGGAAGCTTTCAGTCATGGTGGAAAGCAAAGCAGGAGCAGGCACTTCACATAGTGAAAGCAGGAGTGACAAAGTGGGATAGGGGAAGTGCCCCACACTTTTACATGACCATGTCTCACATGAATTCAAAGTGAGAGCTCACTTATCACCAATGGGATGGCCCAAGCCGTTCATGAGGGATCTGCCCCCATGATCTGGACACCTCCCATCAGGCCCCATCTCTGGCATTGGGATTACAATTCAACAGGATATTTGGTGGGGACAAATATCCAAACTATATCACCCCTAAAATGCAAAATATCATATCAAACTGGGAAAAGGATTCTGAAATTAATACTAAGAATATAAAACTTTAAAGCTGTTTCTTTCTGTTTTAATTCATGTCCTGTGATCAGGTCAGGTACTAGTGTACAAGTATATATAATAAAACTACCTGAGATGGTTCATTGATGTTAATCTTGCCATCACATATCACTTAGGCCTGATTTCTGTCTTTATATCTGAGTTAATGCCAATAGATTCTAAACTCCAAATTTAGACATTTATTGGCATATTTGAAATGGAAAGTGTCTCAATATCCAGAACGTATAAGAATACCAGGTTTTGGGGAAAACTACTGCTTCCTGGGAGGAGCTTTTCACCGTATGAGATGTAGTATGAGTTCATCTGTAAACTAATTGAGGTCTGTGAATTTCAGGTATTCATGGGGGGAGGTAACCCAATTGTATTGATAACTCTAAAGTTTAACTTACATCTGGATCTTGAAAAGCAGCTCTCTAATGGTCTGAATACCTCAGCTTCTCAGCACATCTCATCTAGGTTAGCCAGATACTCCAGTTTATTAGGTATGGATGGGGCCTGGGAGTTTGTAGTATTTGAAACCTGCTAAATGATTCTGTTGTGAAGTCAATATTGAGAATTACTTAATTTGATGAAGGGAAATCTCTGCAGATTAGTTTTGCATGTCAGTTATTTTTTTAGGGAGGTTCCATATAAAAGATTCCCTTATTTTTGGTCAACATTTTCTGTATACTTAGCATGGTTGTTGTCTTCTACTGCTTATCAGCTCTTATTATGTGTCATGTCTTAATTTACATTATCTTGTTTAATTCTCATGAAAATACACTATATACATATAGAGACTGGGGCTTAGTGAAAGTAAACAACTTGGTCAAGATAACTTAGTAACCAGTAGTGATAAGTCAAACATAGGTCAGCCTGAATCCAGTCTCTATATTATCAATCATTACTTTTAATTCTCTCATAGTTTTAAAAGCAGACTGAAAATAAGAGAATTCTGTGACTCCCCTTGATATAGTTTGGCTGTGTCCCCACCCAAATCTCACCTTGAATTGTAATAACCACCCCCCATCCCCTGCCCTGTGTCAAGGGCAGGGCCAGGTGGAGATTGTTGAATCATGGGGGTGGTTTCCCCGATACTGGTCTGGTGGTAGTGAATAAGTCTTATGAAAACTGATGGTTTTATAAATGGGAGTTCCCCCTGCACATGCTCTCTTGCCTGCTGCCATGTAAGTAGTGCCTTTGCTCCTCCTTCACTTTCCACCATGATTGTGGGGCCTCCCCAGCACTGTGGAATTGTGAGTGCATTAAACCTCTTTCCCAGCCTTGGGTATGTCTTTGTTAGCAGCCTGAGAATGGACTAATACCACCACCCCCGTCCCCTCCATCTATGCAGTAGAATGATGTTGGCCAAAAACAGGCTGTGCTCAGTTAACTCAGCTGTGTATGCTTAAAGGTATTTGGTAACAAGGCACATTAGTAAGGTGTATATTTTAAGCTGAATATATGAAGAGCTACTTTTGCTTTATGTGCTTATGTTTTTTCACCTGTATACTGATCTCTCATCACCTGTTAAGTACTTTTTGTGTCATACTGAATAAAATAGTTCTGAAAATGTTGGAATAGCTTATTAAAGGAATGTCTTTAAGACAAAATGTCAAAGCTTAAAGGAAACCTAGAGGTCATCTTAAGTCAAGTTCTTCATATTGCAGGGAAAGATAATGAAGACCAGTGAGGCTAAGAGAGTTGCTCAGGTCACAAACCTCTGGAGGGCTGAGCTGAGACCTAAACCATGTGCTCTGAGCTCTATCCAGGCTTCATTCTACCACAATCACAGTTGTATTGCTTCAGTAGAAGAGAGGAAGAGCCCTGGGCTTGATGCCATAGCCACAAACAAAGTTCCAAGTCCTTGGATGATTGCACTAAAGGTAGAGGAGCTGCCGTGATGGATCTGAGTAGAAGAATAGGGATGGACTCTAAGGAGTAAATTTACTCTGCTTACTAGGAGAGGGTAACTACTACTCTCTGAACAAGTGCGTTACAAGAAATTTTTTTTTTCTAGTGTGATATACAAAGACTTAAGTACAAAATTAAATCGTTGGATTCTATCTTTTAGTGCATAATTTCTAATACCTTTTCCTAAAGCATCCTGAGTTTTGAAGATTCTTTTTTTAATTATTATTTTTTGATTAAACAAACAAAAATCTTGGGTATTGCCGTTGTTTAATAACATACTAACTACACAGCCTGCTTTTTAAGATCCCTTAGAGTCTAGTTCAAATCATCCTTTCCAGCTACCTATTCTACTATTTCCCTACATAAAACCCAAGATCAAGTCATGAAGGTAACATTTTTTATTTTGATCCTGCCTTGTATTTTTTCTATTCCATTAATATGTTCAGCCTGTCCCTTCTAGCTAGAATGTCCACTTTCCTGACCTGTGATCCTTACCCATTAAAATCTTATCCACCCTTAAGGCCCAGATCAAAAACCATTCCCCCACCCCGCACAAAGAGTTTCCTCTCTCCAGCCAGCAGTGATTGCTCTATAAATGTAAAACTTTAATAGAATTCCTATCACCTTTACAAAGTACATCTGTATGGGCTTGTCTGCTTTACCCCACATCCAAACAGCTGTGGCATCTGGTGCTGGGGAAGATGCTTGTGAAGAGGATAAGAGAAACTGATATTTTCTCTGGTTTTGACCCTAAGAAAGGTTGATTTCCTGTTAAATCAGTTTTTTACCATCATGGATAGATTTTTCATTGATAAATAATTTCCTGGAGCTAACTATAATTAAATTACTTAATCACTTCTTTATAGAGCAGGGTTAAGCCATTTCAAAAAAAATTTTCATTCTATTTTTATTTTAATGAAACCATTTACATTGAAATCAGTTTTCTCCATAAATTTTACAACACAGATTAAGTTCATCTATTAGTCTAATACTGGAGATTAACATTTTTACTACTGTCAGTTTTCTTTTGTATCTATTTCCTGTGTACAAACAACACTCAATTTTCTTGAGTCAGATTTTGCAGATCTCTCTTTTTCAAGAAATTGCTTGATATTTCCAACCATTTGTAGTCATTGGTAAATTTTAAACTCATAACTGTAGTCACCAGTTTGAGTTTATAGTGACTTTTACTACCAGAAAAATGTATTAGAAATTGGGTGTATGATTAATAGCCATTATTTAATTCTTGACACACATAACGAAGAGAATTAGTAATTCAAAGGTGTAGAATCTGGGACACTGGGGAGTAAATTTTGGGATCAGAATATTCTGTGTTGGTCAATAAATGGGCAAGAAATCTAATGAATATTATACAGTGATTACTAACCAAGGAAAGAATTCTGTATCCTGGAGCAATTCTTCCTTCAGTTACTGAATGCATCTTGATTTATGCGGGGGACAATTTGTCTCGGGCTTCACTTGTTTCTCTCTCAGCCTGGCCCCTGCTGAGCCCACACTTGCGGCATTGACCTTCCTGCTTTCTCTTAAAACTCTCCCTGTCTGCCCTGTCAGTTCTAAGCCTTATTCTATTTTATGTTGCTTCATTTCTTTTTATTTTCCTCTTTCAATCCTATTCTTCTCTCTCATCTTTATCTACTCCACCTCAAATATACATATCATTCTATAGTTTTTGTGTTGCATATTTTTGGAAATATAAGTAACATTTTTACTCTAATTTTGGGTGGTATGATTTTGAAATTGCAATAATGCATTTAGCTCAAAGTTTCTTCCTGTTTTCTATTGCTAGAGGATATCAATATCACGTAGTGGTTAGAGTTAGGTGTCCTGGTTCTCAGTATTTTCTTTACCACTTATTAGCCATCTGACCTTGAGCAAGTCTCTTAAATTTGCTGTTCTTCAGTTTACTCATAAATAACCTGGGAACAATGACAACATCTATCTCATAGGGTTTTTGCAAGGAGCAAATGAATTAATAATGTCCAGTGCTGAGAATAATGCCTGACACATAATAATTGCTACATGGGTGTCAGCTATTACATTGTTTTATTTGTATTTTCTCTCAACTCTCTGTTTTTAAGACCAAACCATGTTGCTGTTACAGACATGTAATTCCTTATTCTGAATGCTGCCCCGTGTTCCATGGTATGCACCTACTTGACTTGACTTTTTCAATAGTTCTAATAATGACTGCCTAGGTTGCTTTCAAATTTATGCTTTTTTTTTTTTTTTTGAGACAGAGTCTTGCTCTGTCACCCAGGCTGGAGTGCAGTGGTGCAATCTCGGCTCACCGCCACCTCCGCCTCCTGTGTTCAAGCGATTTTCCTACCTTAGCCTCCCAAGTAGCTGGGATTACAGGCATGCAACATGCTCAGCTAATTTTTGTATTTTTAGTAGAGACGGTGTTTCACCATATTGGCCAGGCTGATCTTGAACTCCTGACCTCGTGATCCACCCGCCTTGGCCTCCCAAAGTGCTGAGATTACAGGCGTGAGCCACCGCACCTGGCCAAATTTGTGCTATTACAAACACAGCTGCAATGAACATGTCCTCTTATAGGGCTGTGTAGGATTTTTTCTCATATGATGGGATCATAAAATGTACCCCCACTTTACTTCACTAAATACTTCCAGATGTTTTTAGAATGGCTTTACCAGATTACACTCCCACAAGTGCGCGTTGCAGCTCCATGGATGTGGCGAGTTGTCTTTGGCTTCTAGTCCCATGTACAGGATCTGCATCTGCATAAAATCACCCCTCTTAGCCTCCAGTTCTTGCTTGGAATCTTCAAGGATATTGTACATATACTCACAGTACAAGTTCATTCTGATACTTTGAGGTAAAGTCACTTTCTTCATTCCTACTCCAGCCCCATTCAGTGAAGTTTCCAGCCCCCACGGCACCACAACTGCCTTTAGAGGGTCTTACAGCTGCTGCTCATGTTGCCAGGGACAAGGCTCTTTTTGCCTCTGCATTTGGCAACTCTTATTGCTTCCAGAGATGGTGGCATTGGCTCACACTCTAGTTCTGCCTTTCTCTGCTGCCTGGGTACTATCACCATTCTACCATCCTCTACTATCTCTGCCACATCTGGATCCCTGGTGGTCTATGTCCTTAATGTTCTAGGCCTACATTACGTTCTCTGGGTACCTCAATGCTCCAAAGCCATGGAATTTTCCATGGAAAAGCAGCAAGAATGCCTGGCTCCCCTTCTGTGTTTCCCTCTGCTTAGTCGGAGACAGTGGTGTGTGCATGCATGTGTGTGTGTGCGCGTGTGCGTGTGTGTGTGTGTGTGTGTTTGGGTGGTATGTTTGTTTTATGGAAAATAGTCCTTTTAGTTTTTTCCTTACTTGCAATGTTCCTTTGCAATCTCTAGGACTCATATGCTCCTCTGTTGTGGTATGTGGACCACTGGTGACATGTGATGTGATTTTAAGTAGCACAGAGATAAGAGCAAGTTAAAAAAAATTGCATCATTCCAACAAAGTCAGCGTGATGGAAAATATTGAGCAAATAATTCAGGTGGTGTGAGAGCTAACAAAAATTGTAAAAATGGTACGCAAAGTAACTAAAGTTTAAGAAACACTGCCCTCAGATGAGGTCTAGAATTTCCTCAGTCTCTAATGTAAATATTTTTCTGGAGGACACAGCTCCGCTGTCTACCACATATGCCCAGAGAAGTCTAAAGCTCTTTGGTGGGATACAGTTTAGCCTGAACCTGGGGCCCCCAACTCTAAACCCTGTAGCATCACCTGGGGACCCTTTCCTGTGGCTTTACTTCTGTCCTTATTTCTTTTTCATAGCATTTCCTCTTCTCTCTTTGATTCCTAGAGTTTAATAAATTTGAATTCAATTAAATTCAATATTTAGTCAGAAGACAGAGTTTTATCTAGGCTTTTTTTTTCTTTTTTTTTTTTTGACTTTTTCTTTTGAAATAATTTTAGGCTTGCAGAAAAGTTGCAAAACAGCATGGAGAGCTTCTTTCTATTCTTCACCCAGCATCGTCTAATGTTAACATACAGGACCATCATACCATTATCAATACCAAGAAATTGACATTGGACAATACTATTCACTAAACTACAGACTTTATTTGGATTTCACCAGTTTTTCCATTCATGTCTTTTTTTCTGTTCTAGGATTCAATCCAGGATCTTTGTCATGTCTCTGTACTCTCCTCAGATCTGTGACAGTTACTGTCTTTGCTCATCTTTCATGACATGTATACTTTTGAAGATTATAGTTGTTTTATAAAACATCCGTCAGTCTGCATCTGTCCAATATTCTCTCACGAATGGGTTGAGATTGTGCAGTTTTTGGTAAGAATGTCACAGAAGTGACGTGTCTTTCTCAGTGTACCTTGTCAGGGACGTGTGATGGCTATGTGCCTTATGACAGTTGATGTTAAGCTCGATTACTTGCTTAATTTAAGGTAGGGTCTGCTGGATTTCTCCATTGTGAAGTTACTATTTTTCCTTTTTGATTAATAAATGTCTTGGGGGAGATAGTTTGAGACATTCCAGTTTCTCAAATTTTCACCTACTAGTTTTAGTATCCACCAGTGGGGTCTTATCTGCAGACTGATTACTGTGGTGGTCTAATGGCCACTTTTTGGTTCCCTCATTCCTTCTGCACTTACTATGGAAATTCTGCTATAAAGAAGAGATATATTACCCCCACATTTTTGATATTTATTTTATTCTATGGGTTAGAATACTATTTATTTGTATATTCATTTGTATTTGCTCTAATTTTTTCAGCTTTGGCCATTGGGAACACTTTAGTTGGTTCCTGTGTTCTTTCCCTTTGCCGTCTCATCCTTTTTGGAATAATTCCTTACCTTATGGCTCTTCAGGATCATCTTGTTTCCCCTGTCTGAGCTGTTAAGAACAACCACTTCTCCAAATGTTTCCTTTTATTGGAGAAAGTCTTTAGAAACCAAAATGTAGGCCAGGCGCGGTGGCTCACGCCTGGAATCCCAGCACTTTGGGAGGCTGAGGCGGGCAGATCACCTGAGGTCAGGAGTTCAAGACCAGCCTGACCAACGTGGTGAAACCTCATCTCTACTAAAAATACAAAAATTAGCCAGGTGTGGTGGCAGGCACTTGTAATTCCAACTACTGGGGAGGCTGAGGCAGGAGAATCACTTGAACCTGGGAGGCGGTGGTTGCAGTGAGCCAAGGTCATGCCATTGCACTCTAGTTTGGGTGACGGAGTATATATATATATATATATACACACTAACTCATGCATATATGCAGATTGTCATCTATTATCTATCTAGCTATCATCTGTCTGCCTGCCTATCTATGTCTCTCTCCCTCCCAAACAATACGTTCTACATAGGCACTTCTTTGTGTCTTGCTTTTGCTTTAACTGTTCTCTGCCTACTTCACTCTTAGGTCATATTTTTTCATTTGATCTGTTTTTTCCATGGGATTTTTTATTTCCCATGGTAGAAAGTAGTAGGATCTCCTGCTTGCCTATTACTGAGCGAGTTTTACCTACAGCTCCAGAGGTTAATGTATATTCACATATATTTATATTTGCATCAAAATCTATCTATCTGGTAAAAGACTGCAAGTTCATACTAATACCTCCAATTCCAATCCAGCAACACAGGATTTATTCTAATCTTCATTTTCCTTTTTACTGTTTGTACTTCTTTCTTCATTAGTGAAAAAACCTGCCTTTCATTATCTGTAAATTACTTATTTGCTTAACATTAGAATACAATTAAAGTATATTTAAATTTTCTAACCTGTGACCCTTCAAGAAACAAGTTTACTAACCTGAGTACAGTATTCAGGTATGGTTCCTTCTGTCTTTAGCCTCAAAATGTCCAGTTAAAATACGGCTTTAAAAATGTACTAAGGTTAGTTGTCTTTTTCCCTAATCCCTTTACTATGGTTAAAAAGGATATTATGAAACAGAGACTGCAGTACTCTAGTCATGAAGATTTTTTGGAGGCCGGGGTGCAGTGGCACAATCTTAGCTCACTGCAACCTCTGCCTCCCCGGTTCAAGCAATTCTCCTGCCTCAGCCTGCTGGGACTACAGGTGTGTGCCACCATGCCCGGCTAATTTTTGTATTTTTAGTAGAGACAAGTTTTCACTACATTGGCCAGGCTGATCTTGAACTCCTGACCTTAGGTGATCTTCTTGCTTCAACCTCTCAAAGTACTGGGATTACAGGCATGAGCAGTCATGAAGATTTTTAAAAACATATATTTCTTCAGGTATGCAATTATTGAAATTTATAGCAAACACCCCCAATTTGTCTCCCAAATCTGACCTGTACCTGGCCTCTACTTTTCTTTCTTAGGACCTCTAAGAAATCTGTTTATTCTTTCTCTTTTCATTAAAATCCAATCCTTCATCCAGCTTCAGTTTCCCACTGGACACTCAAGGAAACAAGAGTCAACTGGCTATTTTTGCTTTCCCCAGGGCCACATAATTTGCTGTTACCAAGCTTCTGTGACTCTCCATGTTTTTCTGATGTATGTCAGAACCTCAGGTAAAAGTTCAGCTACTAAAACTCTTATTTTGGGGAGGAAGCTAACAGTGAAAGTTTTAGGAGACTCAAGGCTTCTTTCTCCACTGATTAGGTGGGTATGGCTGCAGGCTGGCTAGTGATGACTGTTATATGGCATAGGCCTAGAGAAAGTTTGGTTAGATGAGAATAAAACTCCTTGGGCCCAGAATTCTTCTAGTAAGAAAGATCGATCTAGGACAGAGTTGCCAAGGGGATGTCTGTCATTTCCCCAGATAAACTACCACATTGAATTGTGGGAACAACGGAAATCCTTGCAAAAGACAGAATTCTGATGTCATCTCAGATTATTTTTTCTTCTAGCTTTGAAACATTGTTTTAGCTTTCACTGTTGTTACTTCTTTGACCATGATCCCTCAGATCCAGCTAAGCACATCTTCACCAGCTCAGCCAGACACCACTGGGACCACACTCTATCCCGTGTGTCTCTGACTGCTTGCTTTCATGCCCAGTCATGACCCTAGTTTGCTGTCTCTGTTCTACTTTTGCTCATGTAGCAGCCCTACCCTAAACCCTGGTGGTGACTCTGATGCTGAGTGCACCCTTTACTTTACCCAAGCAAAACGGTCCAGGCAGGTACTTTTCTGTATCTTGTTTTCACTTTAACTGTCCTCTGCCTACTTGATATTTTTTTATTTGATCTGTTTTTCCATGGGATTTTTGTTTCCATGGTAGAAGGTAGTAGGATCTCCTGTTTACCCATCACCAAGGGAGATTTACCTATAGCTCCAGAGATTAATATATATTCATATATATTTATATCTCCATCAAAATACATACACAATAAATCCAGAGCCTGATCATGAGGAGGATGTGACACTGTGCCATCACCTACACTGTCATCTACAGTTATTAAGCTGTGAACTCTCTTCAGCGGCCTTTCCTCACCATACTGATTTTCATACTGTTTCATTAACTCTCACTATCCACATTTTTTGGCTCTTTAGGCATACGTTTGTCCCTAAAGGGAGAGTTGAGGATTTTGGTCTGAGTGAATTATAAACCACAGGTCCTGTTGGCATAAACTAAATTATTTCTATCTGCTAAGCCTAGGTTCTTCCACCTCTATAAATCTCTAGAAACTTCCCCATGTATATCTTTAAATTTATTAATTTTACTCTGCACGAAGATTATTTATACTTCTTCAGTTACTTTGAGTTACTCATCAGAACTGCTCATGGCAATGAAACATTTAGTGAGAAACCATATAAAGACAATTAATTTGAGTTTCCCCCCATCTCTGTTCAGACGTGGGTTGGAGGCGTGGAGCGAGTCCAAGGGCAGAAAATTTGTGAGTAGATGGAACTCAGCTTTTGGGAAAGGGACTTTTAGTGCTATCACTCATCAAGCTTTATTAGGCTTCTGATCAATTTCTAATTAAAGAAAACATGAATCCTCATATGACAAGGGGAAAAGGTGATTCCTAAGTAAAGTACTGAATGTCTTGTCTCTTTAATTCCCAATCTATCAAAACAAATCAAAACACTCACTGGTAATTTTAATCTAGACCCCCACAATTTTTTTTTTACAGGCCTTGTTTGCTTTTAGGTATAAGAAATCCCAAAAGTTCTTCTTACATTTTTATTCCATTGTTCGAGATCATTTTGGAAAAAGAAATATGCTTCAGAACATTTGGTGAAAAGATGACAAATGTTAATTTTATTTTAGACTCTATAAATACAATTTTATATTATTTATTTGAGATGGATGTATTACTTTCAGATTTTTGCTCTGGTATAGCATAATAATTGATCCCATATTTCTCAGATAAGCCGGTAAGGAATATATCACTTTGATACAGTGTAACTCTATAGGAAAAAAACCCAGTATTTCTTTATGAAATACTAAACATAAGTTTGTTTAATCAAATTCCTTTGGAAGACAGGTGAGAACGGAGAATGTGGACAGTTTATTATGAAATAATAATAAGATCAATTTCATGTCGACCAATTAGCAGAAATGCCAGTTTATCACATAACATGTGTGTCCATTTTATATAATTAAGTTTGTTTCTCAAACCAGATATTTATAAGTAAATTCTGGGCTTGTTTTATGTTTTCCCTCTATCATATAAATTATATTTATGGCTAATCCATTCACAGAACTACCAAGCTAGAGGTGATCTTAAAAATAATTTAGCTAACTTCCCATTTTTATATACGGGGAAACTGAGGGAAAAGTCAAGAGACTTAGTGTCTTTAGCTACTTTTCTACTCTCCTTAATAGCCTTTGCCTAATTCAAATAATACCATATTCCCTGACGTCACTTCCTGTATGCTCCTCTGCTTTTAAGCAGGTGTTTATCCCATATAAAGAAAATGGAGGTTGAGGGAGAAATAACCTACCAGATAATCGGTACACTTTTCTATGAAGATTTTGTGAATCTGGTAACACAATCCTTTGAAGCAGGATGAGGACAACCTGTTCCACTATTACCTGGCTCCTTCCTTCTTGAATAAGAGTGTGAACACTGGAGGGGGTCAGCTGATGCTTATTCCAGTCTTTCCACCTGGATGCTACCTCCTTTGCAACACATATTTGAGTTTATGCTTTCCATTTATTGTTCAAGTAAAGACTTGGCAGAAGTGTGATATAAGACCACTACTGTGGTGTCAAATAAGGCACATCACTGATGGGTGCATTTCATAAAGTTATTTAAAGGGAACTTTAGCAAATAGAGATAAGAGCTGGAATGGAGGCAGAGTCTTAGTGAGTGGAAGTGCCATGCCGTGGAAAGAAGGCTGGTCGAGAAATTCAGTCTGAGCACTGCTTCTCTACTTGTCATGAGTTAGGTGATGTTGGGCTAGCCAGTTAAACTTCCTGGGACTAGTTTTCTGAAAATGATGAATGAGAAAGTGGATTAGATGAGTAGTTGGTAAACTCAAACGCCTTCGAGGGCCATGGGGTTAAAACAAGAACTTGAAATGGCTAAGTATAAAACAATGAGGAGCTATAGAGACTGTGAAGGGTGTGCACATACCCTAAACACATTCAAATGAAAATTGATTGAAAACATTGTACTAGGTATTGGTGAAGATGTAGAGTAAGTAGAATTCATATATTGCTGGGGAGTATATACATTAGTTCAGTTGTTTTGGAAAACTGGTTGGCAGTTAAAAGTATAATTTTAAACTATTACTTAAGAGCTCACAATTTAACTCCTGTGTAGAAACACATCAGAAATCAATGTTTATGTCCACCAAAAAACATATAAAAAACTTCTCAGAGCAGCTTTATTCAGGCACAAAAAAGGCTATATATTATTCCATCTGTGCAAAATTTAAAAATAATCAAAATGATTCTGGGGTGATAGTTGTCAGAATAGAAGTAATTTTGGGTTATTTTGGTTATGTAAGAGTGGTATAAGGGACCATATATTCACATGCACGTATATGTTCATCACAGCACTACTCACAACAGCAAAGACATGGAATCAACCCAGATATCCATCAGTGGTGGACTGGATAAAGAAAATGTGGTATGTATGCACCATGGAAACGTGGCATATATGCAGCCGTGGAAAAGAATGAGATTATGTCCTTTGCAGCAACATGGATGGAGCTGGAAGCCATTACTCTTAGTCAATTAATGCAGGAACAGAAGACCAAATGTTGTGTGTTCTCTCTTGTAAGTGGGAGCTAAACATTAGGTACACATGAACACAAAGACAAGAACAATAGACACTGAGGGCTACTTGAGGGTGAAGGGTGGGAGGAGGGTGAGAATCAGAAAATACCTATCAGGTATTATGCTCATTACCTGGGTGATGAAATAATCTGTATGTCAAACCCCTACAATATGCAATTTACTCAGGTAACAAACCTACACATATACCCCCTAAATCTAAAATAAAAGTTAGAAAAAGAACTTTATTTTTTTATCCATTACAATTTTTTAGAACATTTTATACAATAATTTTTATTCAACATTGCAACACCATGTAAATCTTATTTCTATTTTTGATCATAAATTTGTTATTTCTGAAGATAACATATTTAAAGAAAATTAAAACACCCCATCAAACACACACACACACACACACACGCACACCCCACCTCCCCACACACAGAGTGGTATAAGAAGCTTTGTGAGAATTTTCTGTATCTTGATTGGGGTGTAGTTATATTAGAATATACATATATAAAAGTTCACTTAAGATGTGGACACTTCACTGTAGCTAAGTCGTATCTTGATATATAGAAAGAAACAAGTAAAAAAGGAAGAAAGAGAAGAATTAAGAAAATAAAGAAAAAGAAACACTTTGTTGGGGAAAATAAAACCATCTCCATAGATAGAATTCTGCCAAGAGACTGCCACTTTTCTATTCCTGGATTTGGTGATCTTTAAAATCCTCTTCAGCTATAACAGGCAATGATTGTTTGAATGAGAAAAAATGTAAGGTGAAAATTTGAGAATGGCAAAGTAAAGTTAACACCAACTTTTATGGCCCAATATTATGATTGTCAATGGGCGCATTAACAAGAAAATGATACTAACTATAAAAATTCTAAATTGCTGTGTCAAGTCCCCACTTTCCTTACCTGAAAGCTATGGTTACCTTGTGCATCATAACACTGACGTAAATTACGAAACTCATTTTACTTCCTCCATCTGCAGAGACCAGTGCTTAAAGAGGGTGCATTTGAAATGGATTTTACAATTCAAATTTAGTTACACAAAGGCTTACCACTCTGAGCAAAAATAAAAATCTTCCCTCTGCTATTGTAATCAAAACAATACCCTGAGCTTACAGCTCTATGTACGTATTGCAACCAGAGTGATTTAGGTTAAACTCTGATTCAAACATCTAAGAAATTTAGGAGCAGGTAAAACCAGCATCTGCTTTATTGGTATATTTGGTGGGAGGGAAGGAATTGTTACCCACATGTTCAGAAGAACGTCACCTTCTTCCCACAGCTTTTTAAAAAAAATTTTATTTTACTTTAAGTTCCAGATATATGTGCAGAACGTGCAGGTTTGTTACACAGGTATGCATGTGCCGTGGTGGTTTGCTGCACCTATCAACCCATCATCTAGGTTTTAAGCCCCACATGCATTAGGTTTTAAGCAGTGACGGGAAATCCACAGTCATGCTTTACAAGAAATTATAATATTGAGTTATCATACCTTGGCATGATTATACTTTCTTTTGTATAAATATGGCCTCTAATTTAAGATTTTAAAACTCTGAAGAAATAAAACAGCTAGCATTTACTTTGTTTTATTTATGTATTTTTAAACTTTTAGATTCAGGGGTACACGTGAAGGTTTGTTACCTAGGTAAACTCATGTCATGCAGGTTTGTTGTACGGATTATTTCATCACCCAGGTATTAAGCCCAGTAACCAATAGTTATCTTGCCTGCTACTCTCTCTTCTCCCACCCTCAACCCTTAAGTAGACCCCAGTGTTTGTTGTTTCCTTCTTTGTGGTCATGAGTTGTCATAATTTAGCTCCCACTTATAAGTGAGAACATGCAGTACTTGGTTTTCTGTTCCTGCGTTAGTTTGTTAAAGATAGTAGCCTCCAGCTCTGACCATGTTCCCACAAAAGACATAATCTCATTGTCTTTTGTGGCTGAAGAGTATACATATAGTGTATATGTACCACATTTTCTTTATCCAGCCTGTCATTGATTCCATGTCTTTGCTATTGTGAGTAGTGCTGCAGTGAACATTTGCTTGCATGTGTCTTTATGATAGAATGATTTATATTCCTCTGGATATGTGCCTAGTAATGTGATTGCTGGGCTGAATGGTAGAGCTGCGTTTAGCTCTTTGAGGAATCGCCACACACTGCTTTCCATAGTGGTTGAACTAATTTACACTTCCACCAACAGTGTATAAGTGTTCCTTTTCCTCCGCAACCTCGCCAGCATCTGCTATCTTTTGACTCTTTAATAGCCAAAACTAGCATTTATTGAGCTTATAATATATATACAGCTCTTAACTTCTGTCCTTCACTGAATTCTAAAACACACTTTCACAGGAGAAAAAAGTGAGCCTTTGGGAATATAAACACCTAGCTCTCGGTGAGATACTCAGAATTTACCTTGAATTTGTCTGACTCTAAAGCTTGTTTTCCTTCTACTGCATCCTTCCAGTGGCTCCTTTAAAGGAAGAATTGACATTTAAAAC
Organism: Pan paniscus; assembly: GCF_029289425.2. Lineage (NCBI taxonomy): Eukaryota > Metazoa > Chordata > Mammalia > Primates > Hominidae > Pan > Pan paniscus. Next base: position 181,536,005 of record NC_073255.2, read on the forward strand.
AATTTGCAGCCAGGTGTGGTGGCTCACACCTGTAATCCTAGCACTTGGGATGTCGAGGTGGGCGGATCACGAGGTCAGGAGATCGAGACCATCCTGGCCAACATGATGAAACCCTGTCTGTACTAAAAATACAAAAATTAGCTGGGTGTGGTGGCACACGCCTGTAATCCCAGCTACTCAGGAGGCTGAGGCGGGAGAATCTCTTGAACCTGGAAGGCCGTGGTTGCAGTGAGCCGAAATCATACCACTGCACTCCAGCCTGGTGACAAAGCGAGACTCAGAGCAACAACAACAAACAAAGAAAACAATTTGCTCTGTGTTTGGAGTCACCTACAACTTTAAGTAAATGTTAAAGTACTGGCATAAATATTAGACCACAGAGTTAGTTTTCCAAGAGATATCACTTGTTTCCATTTCCTATGAATTGAAGTTACTTCATTTTTTCTTCTTTGTGTTTGGTAGAAGTTTGACCTGAGTCAATTCAAGTTGTACCTAATTTTGGGTAATCCCCATTCGTGAGGTTACCCATTAATCCTGGAGGGTTGATGAGTGTGGTGCTTGTTTATTATCTGTTCAGGCTGGCCTGTGTCACCAGACCACGTGGGTTATAGCCGTGTCATTCAGAGTTTAGGATATTCTCAGGTGTGACTCCATGTCTGATACTTCCTTGATCCTCTGTAAGACTTGGGGAAATTTGAATACTTTTTTTTACTATTCTCTAGGTCAAAGGAAATTCTGCAGGCTCTCTCTGGCCATGGTGCCATATCTTTTCTACTGATCCTTAACACTACAGAAGTTTGCCTGTTTGTTGGGATGGGGGTTGTTGAGAACAGGGAGAGGACTTTGGGCTCTTGTGCTTTTCTAAGCTCTTTTCTCTTGAATATTTAAATATTTAGGGTGTTGTCACTTTCCCTTCCTCACCCTTATGACAGAAACCTTATAGTTGAGGAAAGGAGGATGGTAAAGGTATTAAATAGCACATCCTTTGAAATCATTTTCATGTTATACGGAGACTTATTTTGGCTCCCTCAATCGGTTAACCCATAACAACTCTCCCTAGAGAAAATGAATGTTCAATTGGGATTAGAGAAAACAATGGGGGGAAACCCCCATATAGACTGTGAAATGTTAAACATATTCTCTATGTCATGCATATAATCAACACTCGGTTAATGCTTATTAAGTTAAATGAAATATTACAGCGGAGGTAATATATTTGTCAACCTAAGGATTTTCAAAGCTGGATGAGCATCAAAGTCACCTGGGAAGATTTTAAAATTCAGATTTTTAGGCTCCATCCTTGGAGTTTCAAACCTAATAGATGTGAAGAGCAGTTGATAAATACTGTTAAAAAAAACAAACAAAAATACCTCACATAATTGGACAAATTTGAGAACTACCAGCTTAGCTGATCTGACTACCCAAGTTTATTCAGTATTACCCTATGAAGTGCAGAGCAGGGTCCTAAGAAAATAGAATATTGATAAGCATTTTGGTAGTAAAAGAAATATGAATATATCTGAAACTTAGTAGAACATGCTTGGAAATATGGAATATAAACTTCTTTTGTGCATACATTTTATTTGTCTCAAGATCAAGGAATGGATTTGGGGCATTTATAACCCTACCTCTTCAGAGACTCTTTACCTTCTTGATTTTTAATCCTCTCTCCACATCAAAACAGGCAGAATTTGATGTAATTTACTTTAGCAATAAAACTAATTTATATACATGGTTAATTCCAAAGTCATTTGAAGTTTAGCATTTTATTTTTAATATTGAAATATAAGATTTGAGTTCTAGTAAAAGATTAGTCGGAGAACCAGTCTGAGAGATGTTTGTAGAGCTGGAATGGCCTTCTTGTTTCAAAAATCCTACTGCATTTGAGGCTTGCTTTAAAATTAAACGTGCTTTAGTAATTTTAGTTATGTCATGGTGGTGGTGATGGAGGAGGAGGATGGAGGAGAGAAGACGACAAAAAGCCCAGGATAATCCCACTTGCTTGTTTCCTTTCATGTTAATTAATTCATGCATTTGTCCAAATACTTATTGATAGACATTGTTGCCAGTAATTAGAAACAAGAAGATCAGTGTATTAGTCAGGGTTCTCCAGAGAGATAGAACCAATAGGGTGTACCTGTGTGTGTGTGTGTGTGTGTGTATCTGTGAGTACATATCTCTGTGTGTATATATACATATATATACATTTATATTCTAGAAATAGAATACATATATGTGTATGTATATGTATAAGTGTATTCTATATGTATTCTACTTATATGCATTTATATATATACATGCCCACATATGTATTCTATATATTTGTATTATTTTACATATACAGAAACACATATATGTATTCTATTTATATGTGTGTATATATATGTATATATGAACATACTCTATTGTATTCTATATGTGTTCTGTTTATATATGTGTGTATACATATAAATAGAATACATATATATGTTTGTCTATATACATGTAAAATATGTACAAGAGGGGATTTATTAGAAGCACTGTCTCCATGATTACAGAAGCTGAGAAGTCCCATGACAGGCCACCTGCAAATTGGATATCCTGGACTGCCAGTAGGGTGGTTCAGTTCAATTCGAAAAGCCTCAGAATCCGGAAAGCTGGTAGTGTAACGTCTAGTCTAAGTCTAAAGGCTTGAGAACCAGGGGTTGAGGTGGGAACCACTGGTATAAGTCTTGGAGTCCAAAGGCTGGAGAACGGGGAGTTCTGATGTCCAAGGGCAGGAGGAGGAGAGCGTGCCAGTTCCAGGGGGACGAGAGAGATCCATTCACCTTTCCTCTATTATTGTACTATTCAAGCTTCTAGCCAATTGTGTGGTGCCCACCCACATGCGGGTGTATCTTCTCCACTCAGTCCACTCAGACTCACACGTCAATCTCCTCTGGAAACACCCTCACAGAGACACCCCCCAAATAATCTTTTACCAGCTTTGTAGGTATTTCTTAACCCAGTTAAGTTGACACCTAAAAGTAACCATCACAAACAGTAAGATGTGGCTTTGACTTGGGAAAACCTATAGTCCAGGGAAGGAGATGGATATACAAAAATTTCAAAAAAACCTAAGTGGTATGTTAGAAGGTCCCAGTGGATCATTACGTGCAACATATAGCCATGTTTAGGGACACTAAGAAATGTTTTCTAGAGACAATGAATGCAAGTGGAATCTTGAAGAATGAATACAGTCTTCTGGCGAAGGGGATGCGGAGAGGGAAGGGCACTTCATGAAGAAGAAACAGTGTGCAAAGGCGGAGTTAGGAAAGTAAAGGGTGTGTGTTTGGAGACAGTATTGTTAACTTGATAGAGCTGGAAAATGAGGAGAATGGCAGGATACAGGGCTTGCACAGGTTTGGAAAGGGCCCAATATTACATCAATGATGTTAAACTTGGTTCTGTGGGCAGTAAGGGACATATCAAAGGTTTTTAAGGAGAGGAGTGACATGACAAGGTTTATAGAAAAAAAATATATACTGCAAGTCCGTGGGGGATGAATTAGAGGGAGGAGGTGGTGGGGCAGAAAGACAAGTTAGTACAGGAGCCAGAAGATGAATGCTTAAAATAAAACAATTACATAGAAAATGAGAGAAAAGATGATTTGGAAAGTAAAGAATTAGAATTGACAGGACTTGATATGAGAACATCTCTATTCTTAGTTTGGATTCTCTCAGATGCTAACTCTGAGATAAGGATGTGAGTGGATGAAGCACAGAAAATGCTGGAAGGGAAGTGGGAGAGGGGCGAGGTAGGGGTAATGGGGCTAGCGGTGCCTTGCTTCCTAATGACCACAGCAAAACTCAGGGGAACCTGGGAAGATGTGCAGAATATGATCCTCAGAATTCTCCCTCTTGGGGAGTGAGGGAACTTCACCTTCAAGTGGAGTGACGGAGAGGGGAAAGTTATGCTGATTTGACGAGTGAATGGGAAGCCCGAAAATAATAAAAATGAGTCTAAAATCGGTTTAATCTATTGTTGAGGAGAAAGAGTGAAGGCAGCAGTTTGAGAAAGACACAAAACCAATTTCAAAAACTGGGGAGATTGAAGTTTTCTTTTTGGCCAAAGGGAACAACTTAGCAGAAAGAGACCGAAGATGAGAGAGAGAGAGAGAGACTTGCCATTATGGATGGAAAACATTTCCAGACATGTTGGAGTTGCAACTGCCAAGCCACAGCTTCAGCAGCTGCCTCTTCTGAGAGAAGTGGATGGACACTTTGTCCTCTCAGGTGAAATGGAGAGAAGTGAGCATTGGGGAAGCATACAGATACATTTTTAGGTGGAGGGAAGCTCAGTGGAAGGAGTTCATGTTTCTGTGCAGTAAGAAAAAGAACATGAATGAACCTAGGATAGCAATGTATCTTCGTCACAGATGGGAAGAGCAGGAGGCTTCTTTGTCACTGGATCCCTAACATCCTGAAGTTTGGATGGAAAGAAAGACTCCCCCTAAACAGTTATTGAGTTTAATGAAAGAACTAAAAGTGAATCACACTTCACCAATGCTAAGAAGCAGGTGGCTTCTTTGTTCATCACTGGATCCTTAACATCCTGAAGTGTGACTGGAGAGCAAGAATACCCCTAAATAGTTATTGAGTTTGATGAAGGAACTAAAAGTGAATCACACTTCACAGACACTAAGTGCAGGAGGCTTCTTTGTTCATCACTTGGTCCCTAACATCCTGAAGTGTGGCTGGAAAGCAAGACTCCCCCTAAATAGTTATTGAGTTTAATGAAAGAACTAAAAGTGCATCATACTATACTAACAGGAAAAGTGTAAAAAATATCCGTGTTCAAATCCCATCTTGCTGTATCACATTGAATAAAGTACTTAATGTTAATTCCGAGAGATACAGTTAGGATTCAATATTATTTGGTAGATGGCAAAATAAAAAGTAATTATACATGATTTTTATTCTGCTTGTTATACATCTCAAATAGTAAGTATACCTTGATTGTAGGGTATGAACATTTCATGAACTTTCCTCTTTGTTCTGCCCTATTATAAAGGAAAGTATACATTAAAGCTTGACTTTTTATTCAAGGACTCTTAAATGTTATAATATTCTCCAATAAAATAAAAACAAATTATTTGAAAACAAAGAATTTGTCATCCTAAGGTGAAATATGCGTGAACATATTTTCTCATTCTATCGGAATTAAATATAGTACCCAAAGTTTGAAAAGGAGGTTATTTAATGATGTTGGATTTTAAAACTTCCCTAAATGTTATTCAGCACCAGGAGGGATCGCTCATTTCACAGCTGAATTAATATAGAGCAGGTTTCTGAGAAGTTAGAGAAAGAAGAGAAATCAATAGAGTGAGGTTTAATCAAGATAAATGGAAAGAAATCCACTAGGGAAAGACCAAATCTGAAGGGGAAAAAAATAATATAAGCCAGAAAATGTAGGTTAGAAGTCATTAATGTGAGTGGAAAAAAAGGTGCTAAGGTGATGGTTATTAATAAATTTGATGTGAGCTCACAATGAGATCCTACTGCAAAATTGGATGAATGTCATATAAGAAAGTCTTCACTGATATATGTAAGAGTGGGGGAATAAATATCCCCTCCCCACCTTTTTTTTTTTAAAGCAGATTGCTGAGTCTATATATAAAACAATTCAGTTATCCTATGGCCCTCACTTTCTGCTTCTTGAAATGGCTGTGAGATTTAAGACACAAGGCAAAACAACAACGAAAATCGTCCACATAACTGGAGAGTTATCAGGCCTGTTGCATCACACTGGACCACTTGCTCTTCCTCAGACTGCTGTATCTCATTACCCTTCTGTGCCTTTGCTGGTTTTTTTTTTCTTTTTTCCCCCTCTGCCTGCTCCTACACTCCTCCATTCTCTGGGTACAGAAATTCATTTCATTCATCTAGGGCAACCTCAAATGTAACCCCATTGGTGAAGACTTTTTTGAATTCAGCTGCTGTCTGCAATATGCTATACTGCCTTCTGTCTGACTGCCTTCCCATAAGAAGCAGGATGGGGTGGGAGGAAGGTACTAGAATGGGAGAGGAGGTGAAGCGGGGCATGTGCTATGGGTTTGACTTGGGCAAGGCTGGGTCTAGAAATTTCAGAATTACCTATATTTAAGGATCTTTACATTATAGGATCACAAGTAGAAAGCACACTCTATGAGAGATGCTCTTGAGGATACAGAGATGCTTGGGGGATAAATGACTTCAATAGACTTCCTTGAAAGCATATCACTAGATCTCTACACCAGTTATCAAGGTTTTGTCTCTCAGCTCCAAATGCTTGATTAAAGGGGGGCAGAACATAAGACTAGATTAGCAAAATTCATCTGCTTGGTAGTTCTTTTTCTGGGACATGGATTTAATACCTCATCAAGGACCTCAGGCGAGGAGGTGTACTCTTGCCAAAGGACACAACAATAGTAGGAATATTGCTCCTTCCCATATACTCAGTGATATGGAAGGCTGTCAGTATTGAGTGGCTCTGCAGAAGATTCAGTCTGTCTTTGGATTTGGGTCATATAATCCAATTGACCCTATAATATTGGTACTAGTGGTGATAAAAGATTCTGTGTAGATTTCACGGCAATTCCCAATGAGAAAAGCACAACACAGATCCCTGGAATTTGAAGCCAGACCATGGCAATTGCAGCAGAGAATTATAAGTCATTTTAGAAACAGTTCCTCATATGTAGGGATCCTGGTAGAGACTGAACGCTTCAGCGTGAGTCACCAAGTGACGATGCATCTTGAACTACCTATCATGGGCTAAGTGAAGTAGGAACTGCAGAGTCAAGAAGTCAGATGAGTCAGCAGCACTGGATCACAAGATGGAAATGGTGCACCTAGAACCAAATCCAGGAAGGGCCAGAGGACATGAGTAAGATGCATAAGCAGGTAACTCAGATACCCACCACAGTACAGCACCAGACCTTTCACTTACTACAGTGGTCATGTGGTGGGTCTGGTATGACCAGCTAAACAAAGAGGGGGCAGTCTAAGTTTTGTTTATGAATGAGTCTGCTTGGTATGTGTGTGGAAGCTGAAAATGGATAGCGGCTACATTATAGCCACATTCAAAGATGGCTTTGAAGATAGTGGAGAGGGAAAATCTATCACACATTGATGCTACCAGGAGGCATTCACTGTGAATGGGTCATGGAACACCAAGGAGACAAAATGGCATGGCCAGTCAGTGTTATCCAGCCTTTGTCACCAGCCTTCCTGGATCTGGCTGAATAAACACATTACTGGAGTGGCCATTGTGTCAGAGATGAACACTGTGCATGGGCTTGACGACAGAGTCCCCATTTGCCAAAGGCTATCTGGACACTGGTGCCTCTGAATGTCTAACCTGATACCAACAAAGACCAACTTTGAGCCCTCTAAATGGCACTATTCTTTGAGGAATCTGATTTGGTGGCAAGGAGACTCCATCTTGGAAGGGATAGAGATTTGTCCAAAGAGACGCTTGTGTATTCTTGGTAAGAATTTGCCTTTCTGGCCCTTAGTGCTTCAGCTAGCACTGTCGTCCTGGAGCTTTTAGAATGTTTGATCCACAAGTGTGGAATCCTACTCAACAAATCATCCCAGGTGCGATCCACTTACAGCAAAGGAGGCGTGAGAATGGGCCTACAACCGCTGGATTTACTGGTTGTATCATATACTTACAGTATCAAGAAGTAACTGGCCTGTTGCTCTAACAGGCCTTCTAGCAATGGCCTTCTCAAGACATAGGTGAAGCTCCAGCTTGAAGGCAATAATCCGAAAGGATGAAGAAGCACCATACTCAGAATGCACACTATACATTTAAACAGAGACCTAAATGTGATGCTCTGCCAGTAATAGGAAGAATATATGGGCCCAGGTACCAAGGTGGGCAGCAGAAGGGTTCCTCTTGCCATCATCTCTGACATACTGGAGGACATTGTACTTCTCATCCCTATAATTCTGGGCATTGCATTGCTAGAGTTCCTTGCCTAAAGTGAGAGGACTCTTACAAGGAGACATAGCAAGAGTTTCATTCAACTAGAACACTTTGGACATCTTGTGTTCAGGGTCTCACAGGTAAGAAGAGACTCATCATTTGGTAGAATAATTGACACTGATCAGCAGAAGGAGGTAGCGAAACTTTCAGACATTGATGGTTAGGAGGAATGTATAGAAAGCAGGTAATCTCTGAGCACATCTTGGTACTCTCTTATCTCAACATAAGTCTAAATGGACCTATGCAGCAACTCTGAAGAAAGAACCATGTGAAAACCAGGAGATCAGATCCTTCAGAAATGATATTTTGGGTCACACCACCAGGTAGGCCACCAGGACCTGTGAACGTGGTAACTGCGGGGAGGGAAATATAGAGAATCTCAAATTTGTTTTTCATGTTACTGATCTCATTTGCATTTTTGTTGTTTATTAACTGTGATGCTAATTTAATTTTGCAAATATATTTTAAATGCTTTACAGTTCTTATGCACCTCTCTGCTTTAAAATTCTTATTGTCTCTTTTTCAAAAATTTAAAACTGTGGAAGTTGGTATGACTTCCTGCCAAAGTTTCACAGCAATTTTTTAAAAATATCTTTCTGAGGATTCTTCTACTTTACAACTTAGAAGTCTTCTCTTTTTCTAAGCCTTCTACAAGATGTTTTCTTTTCCTTGTCCTGCAGTATTCTGAATTCCTGTTTACATATATATTTATATTTATATATTTATTTTCTGGGGGGGGATGGAGTCTCGCTCTGTCCCCAGGCTGGAGTGCAGTGGTGTGATCTTGGCTCACTGCAACCTCTGCCTCCTGGGTTCCCGGATTCTCCTGCCTCAGCCTCCCAAGTAGCTGGGACTACAGGCGCGTGCCACCATACCTGGCTAATTTTTTTGTACTTTTAGTAGAGATGGGGTTTCACTGTGTTAGCCAGGATGGTCTCAGTCTCTTGACCTCATGATCCGCCTGCCTCGGCCTCCCAAAGTGCTGGGATTACAGGTGTGAGCCACTGTGCCTGGCCTTGTTTACTTATAGTTAAATGGTAAGAGCTCTATTCACATCTGGCAGTTGTCAACCACCAGGGTATATATATTGTCCTTGGCTTTAATCTCTGTCCATTTGGCAGTAGGTTAAAGCTCCTTTGCATATTTTTAGCAGCTTGGCAAGTTGATGTGTTCAGCTCAGACTGAAATTCTCTCTGTATAATGAGCTCCACATATTTTCTAGAACTATATTGGCTTTAAGTAGCAGAAATTCTCCTAGGAAGCTTCGGTAAAAGCAAAAACAGAGTTTAAGTTGAAGATGCAAAAGTATATCTTGGAAACTGATGAGCAATAGAAACCATTGGTCACTTTCTTTGTCTCTTCTTTGCCTTGTGTTTGCTTCCTGCCATTCTCTTCCTGTCTCCCACCCTCCTCTTCTTGTTTCTGGCCAGTCTTCTCTAATTCACTCAACTCTCCTGCTATTCCAGCTGGTGTGGTCTGAACCATGACCATCATTAGCTCTCAAATAATGTGTCTTCTGTGGTGCAGCTAACCTGACTGATCTGAAATCTTCTTTTCAAATCTAAATTACCTAGGAAAGGAGTTTATTGGCTTAGTTATTTTTCTCCCATGGTGCAGTCAGCTGTTTCCCATGCAGTGCAGTCACATAGTATCAAAATAATCATTACCCACATGGAGGGGAGAAAAATGGTTCTCCGAGAAGTGTGTGCTGTATGGTGTTGGGGCAAGGCAGGGGCTGAGGGGTAGGCAGGAGGGAGCTGGATTGGCAGTCTACTTACTAGGTGTTTATTCACCGTTATCCAGTGTGAACTCCTCTACCCTAGCTCCTTAAACCTAGCTCCTTAACGATAGAAACAAATGGGAGAATGGAAAGTTCCATCCACAGTAAACACTGCTGATAAGGCTCTTCTTGTTTCCATCATTGTCTACTCCTGACCCATCTGGTAGAAATTTCAGTTTCCAATTTTCCACCTGCCATTGCCAATTCCCTCATGTGCTGTTTATTGAAATTTGGAGTTTCTAACCGGATATAGGGAACTGGTATTGGATGGATAAGGGAATGTGTGAGGCTACCTCAGAAAGTATTGTCTATGCAGGATTTGGAGCAATTTTCTGGTTTATTTTTTAAGGCATAGACGAAGAGGAAGGATGAAAAGGAGTATTTCTACTTATTTCCAGGTGGGTGGTGTCATAGCACAGGTGGCTCACAGCCCTGTTGTCCTTGTCATCGATGAAGATTTATTACAGATTTAGTAAGCTTTCACTTCTTGTTTACAATATTGTGAGTTTTCATCCTTTTTATTTTCTTAATTTGGTATTATATTTTTGAAAGCAGAAGTGAGGCCACTGTTAGGGTCCCTAACCCTAATCTGTTTAAAACTGAATATTGATTATACTATAATTTATTGACCAAATGATTTCATTCTGTTTTGAAATAGATTTTTACCATTTTTTTTTTAACTAAGGAATCAGCATATACTTCAGTGCATACATAAAAAGACAAAACAATGATCATAATGAAAAACTACAGTTACACCTTTAGACTATAGAGTTTTCTCTCCTTTAATTTACATGTATTAGAAATGCTTTGCTAACTGAGAAGGACTAATTTTTCTATTGATTTTTCTTTATATTTTCTGAATAGCAGAGCACTTTTAAACATAATTAAAAATAAAATAGGTTAAATAATTTAAAAAGCGATGCATTATTAAAAATAACCAGAATATCCATCTGTTGTGGCTAAATACATAATTTGTTTTAAAATATGGGTATGAAAAATACAGTAATTCTTAAAATCAGCATGGGAAATAACTAAAAACTTTAAATAGGCTTTCCCACCTGGCTACTATTTTTGAAACGCTAGCAGGCTATAAAAGGAAATCAGTATTTGATAAAAAATTAGAAAACTGAGTAGAGATTTAGTTAAGTAAACCAAGAAAAGGATTTTTAAAATATGAATGGAATAATATCAACACTATTTTGTAGAAGAATATTAATAAAGCCTACCAAGAGAGTACTGAAGTATTTTGTGCATTTTAAATGCTGTTGATTCTTCTAGGTAATGATGCTCTATTATAAGAAGAGTCAATATTTGTATGACACAAGATTAAACAATAGATTGTCTGAATTGGCCTCATTCATTTGACTTGCAGGATAATATCCTCTGAATTGAGAAGCATATATTAATATTCATTTTGAGTGCTGAAGTGCCAAATTAGGCTATGAATCCAGACTAAAATATAGTACTGCAAATTTGAAAGCACAACAGCCAATGTTTAAGGGGTGCTGTGGTTTGTATATGGTTTGTTTGGCCCCTTCCAGTCTCATGTTGAAATTTGATCCCCGGGGTGGAGGTGGAGCCTGGTGGGTGGTGTCTGGCCCATGGGGGTGGATTTCTCATGAACGGCTTGGTGCCATTCTCCTCATAGTGAGTGAGTTTCACTCTATTGCTCCCCGCAAGAGTTGCTTGTTAAAAGAGCCTGGCACCCTTGCCTTCTCTCTCTTGCCTCCTCTCTCATCATGTGATTTCTGTACATGCAGCTCCCCTTCACCTTTCAATGTGAGTGGAAGCAGCTTGAGGCCTCACCAGAAGCTGAGCAGATGCTGACACCATGTTTCTTGTACAGCCTATAGAACTGTGAGCCAAATAAATATCTTTTCTTTATAAATTACCCAGCCTCAGGTATTTCTTTATAGCAACACAAATGAACCAAGACAAGGGGTCAGAAAACAAATAGCAAAATTCATGATGGCCAATAAGTTTCAGCTTCAACTGCTGAAGTGGAAGAATGCTTGGTAATGGGAATGAGAAATCCCTAATAGGGGGAAAAAATGGTAAGTTGGATAAAGCTTGGACAAAGAGATAATGTATTTGAAATATCTTATGTAATAGAAATGTAAATTGTGAGACATAATAATAATAAAATAAACTTATCCGGAGCAACCATCCAATCTTTTTTTTTTTTTTTTTTTTTGAGACAAGGTCTTGCTCTGTTGCCCAGGCTGGAGTGCAGTGGCGTGATCTTGGCTCATTGCAACCTACGCCTCCTGGGTTCAAGCGGTTCTCTTGCTTCAGCCTCCCGAGTAGCTGGGATTACAGGCATGAGCCACCACACTCAGCTAATGACAACCACCCAATCTTAGCAAGAGACTTTTACCAAGTATTTCTTTCAGTAGATGCTGCCCATATGTTTTTTACAGGAGATCTGAGCTGAATTTTGTGATCATCATTCTCTTTCTTCTCATTATAATTTTACCAAGTACAAATGCATCACTAAGCCATGCATTATTCAGTTTCACAGCTTCTGAATTTTAAGAACTGATTTCATTGTATATATATGAATTTTGAAATTTGCTTCTGTCACTCAACATTTTAAAGATTCATTCTTGTTGATGTATAAACCTGTAGTCCATTCACTTTTACTGTTGTATAGGATTCTACCTTATGAATATGTCACAGTTTATCCATTCCCCTGTTGATGGGCATTTTTTTTTATAATTTTAAAAACCAGGAACAATGCTCCTATGAACATTCTTCTGTATGTTACTGGGCACATATGTATGTGTTCTGCAGAACAGCACTGTGTAACCAAACTTTCTGCAGTGATGGACGTGTTCTATGTCTATGCTATCCAGTATTGCAGCTAATACTCACAGGGGCTTTTGAGTACTTGCAATATGGCTAGTACAACTTAGGAACTGAATTTCTATTTAACTTTCTTTAAAAAGCATGGATTTTATGCACTTAATATCAAAAAAAATCAATCCATGGGGTGTTGAAATTAATTTCTCTTGATGCAAAGATTGAGGGGAAGAGGGACAATACATGTCATTTAGAGCTTCATTATATATTTTTATTACTATTGTATTTGTAATATATTAATATTTCTTTATTTTTTCCTAATGTTGTTTTTCTGCTCCAAGATCCCATTCAGGATCCCACGTTACATTAATCATCATGTTTCCTTAGGCACTTCCTGGCTGTGACAGTTTCTCAGACTCTCCTTGTTTTTGATGACTTTGAAAATTTTGAGTACTTGTCATATATTTTGCATAATGTCACACTATTGGGATTTGTCTGATGTTTTTCTTATGATTAGATTGAAGATAAGGGTTTTGGGTAGGAAGAGAAGAGTAGAGTACCATTTTATCACATCATATCAAGAGTATGATACTGTCAACATGGCTTATCACTGTTGACATTGACCTGGCTGAGGTAGGTTTGTCTTTGTCAGGTTTTTCCACTCTGAAGCTACTCTTTACCATTTCTCCCTGCCCCATCTTTCCATATTGTCCTCTTCAGAACAAAGTCACTATGTGCAGCCTATGTTTAAGGAGTGGAAATTATTTGGGATTCTTCTGCAAAAGCTTTGTCTTTTCTCTCTCATTTACTTTCTTATTCAGTAATTAACTTATATTGTATGGATTCATGAACATGTATATTTTAGGTTATAATCTTACCTCATTGCCCAAATTGTTCTAGCTTTGGTCATTGGGAGCTCTTTCAGGTGGTTCCTGTGTCTCTTTGACATACTCCCATCAGTATGCATGTGTACGTGTGTGTACAGATGCGTGTGTGTGTATGTGTGTGTTTTGAGCCCTTTCTTTCTGGCACTACAAGATGCTCCAGGCTTATCTTGTGTATTTCCTATTCTAGCCCCTAGAATCAGCCATTTCCCCAAAGGACCTGGTTCCTTTTATTGGAAATTGGTATTAGAGACCAACATCCAGGCACTAAGTCTGCTCATTACTACTGCATATATTTTACTCAATTTTAATTAATTAAAATTTACATAGGTTTATGTGGCTAGTGGCTTCTATATTAGACACTACAGCTCTAGGGTACATTCTTACAAATAGACTTGCTGAATCATGGGATATGTGAATGACCCAGTTTGTAAGATAATTCCTAATTGTTTTCTAAAGCGTTTGTACCAGTTTATACTCTTACCAACAGTGTTTGAGTTTCTGTGCCTCCTGCTTTCTCACCAATACTTTGTATTCCAAACTGTCAAACTTTTGCAGGTTGTAAATATTCAATACTAAAATGTTAATATCAGCATAGATTTTTAAAGTAGAAATTCAACGCCTCTTTTAAAAATTAATTACAAAATTGCATCCAATTGGGTCAAGATCCTAAGGAGAAAACCTGTAGCTCTTGAATCATAGCTTTCTTTTTACTGATGTATATGATTGAGGCAGATGTGATCATGGGGGAAAACATAAAGTGTTATGCTTACTCTAGGTTTTTCCTAGATGTCCTTTATTAAGTGATAAAATTTCCCTCTCTTCCTAGTTTGGTGAAGTTTTCATTGGGAATGGATTTTGGCAAATTCTTTTTTTATTGATTGAAATGATCATGTGATCATTTGGTGTACCTGATCATATGATCATATGATTTTCCTTTTAGTTTCTTACTGGGGTTAATTACAATGATTAACAGTGTAACTGAGAATTTTTAAATTATACAATTTGGGCTGGGCATGGTGGCTCACGCCTGTAATCTCAGCACTTTGGGAGGCCAAGGCAGGCAGACCACGAGGTCAAGAGATTGAGACCATCCTGGCCAACATGGTGAAACCCTGTCTCTACTGAAAATACAAAAATTAGCTGGGTGTGGTGGTGCATGCCTGTAGTCCCAGATTCTTGGGAGGTTAAGGCAGGAGAATCGCTTGAACCTGGGAGGCATAGGTTGCAGTGAGCTGAGATCGCGCCACTGCACTCCAGCCTGGAGAAAGAGTGAGACTGTCTCAAAAAAAAAAAAAATTATACAGTTCATCCATTGAAAATGTACAGTTGAAATGTTTTAAAGTATACAATTCAATAGTTCTTGGTACACTTCAACCATTACTATAATCAATTATGGATCATTTTTATCACTCCAAAACCCTATACCCATTGGCAGTCACTCCCTACTTCTCCCCACTTCCCTCTTCCTTGAGTCTCTAGGCAACTACTAATCTACTTTCTGTCTGTATGGCTTTGCCCATTCTAGACATTTCATGTAAATGGAATCTTACAATATGTGGTCCTCTGTGACTGAGTTCTTTTACTTAACATAATACTTTCAATTTTAATTCATGTAGTATGTATCAGTACTTCATTTTTCTTTATTGCTAAATAATATTCCATTGTATAATATACCACAGTTTATTTAGCACTTATCACCTGACACATTGGTTAACCTTTGAACATAAACCAAACTTGTATTTCTGGGATAAACTCACTTTGGTCAGGATATACTATACTATTTATTAATTGTGGGATTCAATTTGTTAAAATTTGTTTAGAACTTTTGCATATATATCATGAGGGATACTAGTTATAAAGGATAAAATTTTGTTTTCTTGTAATGTTTTTGTATAGTTTGGGTGTCAAGATAATGCTGGCTCCATACAATGATTTGGGAAGTGGTCCTTCCTCTTCAATTTTCTGGAAGAGTGTGTGTGTAGAATTGGTATTATTTCTTTCTCAAATATCTGGCACAATTTGGTGAAACTTCTAAGCTTGGAGTTTTATTTATGGAAAGGACTTTAAAAATTTAATTTCTTTGATATATGGAGCATCTTGTAAGGCCTACTAGAAGAAAATTAGGGGTTCTTTTGTGGGTGATCTCTTCTTAAACCTGACATGACATTTTTGTGATGGTCAAGCATGTGCCTTTATCTTTTTGGACATTCTATACTTACTATAATTGATTTAATGATAAATTTCCAGGTACACCAAACAGCCTTAGAAGTTGACTTCCCCTGTGGCATGCCTGCAAGGAAAATACATTGACGAAAGGATTTGAGTGATAGTTCCTCTCTGCAGTCATTTTTTAAAATGGAAATCAATAAATTCATATTCTTATTTTGTGTGTTAGTTTTGTGAGCTTGGTTAATGTGATTTCCCCTATTTGTACTGACTGACATACCATCATCATCAACCTGCAAATGTCGAACTGTGGCAAGTTAATTAAAGGCTTGCCACTCTATGAAGACACTTGGGAGTTTGGAGGGGACTTGCTTTCGCTTATTCAACTCCTTTCCCTCTAAATTATTGTGAAGGTTAACACACTCCTTTCCTTCTAAATTATTGTGATGGTTAACACACTCCTTTCCCTATTTGAATTTCTAAACCTGCAATATGAAATATAATTCAGAGGGAAAATCATTTAGTTCTGTTCAGTTGATATTAGAGGAGAAAATATGTATAAAAGTTTTGATAGTATTTACAGATTTAGCATTCAACAAATAAAAATTCAAATTCTTCTTGAATTTTTGCTCTGGTTAAGGCATTACTACATGAAAAGATGCATCGTGCTGGAGAAGAAAATCAATATTGGCCTGTGAAAAACCCAAGTGAAAATATCTTGAACGACATATGACATTCAATAGAAACTTCGCAGGTATGGATATCTGACTGTCCAGTGAAAGGAAATAAGGATTCTTGACCTTCTGTAGATAATAGGCCATGAGAGAAGTTTTGGAACAGTGAACAAAAGAGCAGGAATTAAATGAGAAATGTATTATTCCCCTTAAAAAAGCTATTGAAAGTTAGTAAACCAAAAGTGTCCAGAATAAAACTCCAAACGCGTCAAAATGCTAGGTTCTAATGCCTGACTTCTAAATAGTAAGCACAAGAATACATTACTTTTACCATATTTAGTCTATATTATGTAATATCATAAGAGATGTCACTATGATGGAAGTATGTGCAATGTACAAAGCACACACATGCATTCAGGCAGCCGTTCCCAGTCTTCTTAGCACCAGGGACTGGTTTCATGGAAGGCAGTTTTTTCATGGGGTTGGGATGTGGGTGGATGGGGGATGGTTTCTGGATGATTGAAGTGCATTACATTTATTGTGCACTTTCTTTCTACTATTATTGCACTGTAATATATAATGAAATAATTATACAACTCACCATAATGGAGAATCAGCGGGAGACCTGAGTTCATTTACCTGCAGCTAGATGGTCCCATCTGTGGGTAATGAGATACAATGACAGATCATCTGACATTAGATTCTTATAAGGGGCCCACAACCTAGATTGCTTGCATGAGCAATTCACAGCAGGGTTTGCACTCCTGTGAGAATCTAATGCCACTGCTGATCCAACAGGAGGTGGAACTCTGGTGGTAATGCCAGTGATGGGGAACCAATGAAGCTTTGCTCACTCGCCCACTGCTCACTTCCTGCTATGTGGCTTGGTTCCTAACTGGCCAGGAACGTGGTGGTGGTCTGTGGCCTGGAGGTTAGGGACCCCTGCATTAAGTGATTTTACTTTGATTTCTTTGGTTGAATTTGCAGATGGAGTTTATAATTCTACTTATGTGAAGGACCTCAAAGTAGATGTTTAACGTTTTCTCATATTTTTCTTATTTAGATATTTTTAGATTTTTGTTTAGATTTTTTATTTTAGATGTTGTGACTATTTTTAATTTTATACCAATTATCTCCAATGTCATTTTTCATGTCGCATTTACCTGATGTCATTTGCTAAATATTCCAAAAATAAACCACATCTTGCCAGCATGATAACTGCTGAAAGAAAAAAAAAAGATTTTTTTTTTAAGTTATAAGGGTAGATCTTATTATGTATAGGAGAGGAAGTTAGAACAATAGAAAATCTCATATATGGAAGGTAAGAGTATAAATTGATACGATGAGTTTGAAGAATAATTTGGCGCTATCTAGCAGGTCTAAAGATGCATATACCCTGTGACCAGCAATTTTATACTTCATTCCCATGATCTGAAGAAGGTATCTATCTACCTACCTATCTGTCTGTCTATCATCTATCTATTAAATATCTATTTTTTCTTATCTAAAAATATGACAATTTATTACTATTCTTTGCAATTAAACTGAAACCAATAGAGGTGGCCATTAATAGGAAAAGTGAGTAAACTGTCATATATTCTTTCAAGTGAACATTAATGGCAATTAAAGAGAGTAAACCAGACCTTTAGCAACATGCACAAATTGCAAACACAAAACTTTAAGAAAAAAATAAAAGTGTGTAAGCCTATATAAAGAATGATAGAATGTATGCATAGTTTGGATACTTGCAAAACAATACTATATAGTTTAATAATACACATTTTATAGTTGAGGTGTAACAACGTGGGTGGAATAAATAATGCCAGATTCAGTGACTACCACTGGGAAGAACAGAGGTGCACTATTTTCTATCTGCTATGTCTTGTTTGTTTATTTGCTTTTAGCTAGATGGTAGGTACACCTAGTTCGTTGTTATTATTTTCTGTATATTTTTGTATGACTGAAAATGTTTCCTAATAAGAAAAAAATCATTTTTAGGCTATTACTTCTATAGTGCTCATTGCCCAGAGAAAAACTACTTGTATCATAGACAGTTAATCCTCTAGCCCTTAAATATGAAAAATCCAAATTTTGGGGGATCTTTACCTAGGTTGTCAGTTTTATTTGCAGCAAAATATACAAAACTCGAAAATATACTAATGTAACTCTGAAATACCACTACTGGAAAATGTTTCATAACATTCCAATGACCCTCCGTCAGTTTGGGTAATAAGAATGCAGGGAGAGTATGAAGAAGTATGTCTTTTCACCACTTTATCCTTCTCTACTTTTATTACTGGGGATTGCATAGCAGCCTGACATACATAATACTGAGGCAGACGCAAAGCATTATTGTGTAAGAGTAGTATTGTGTTATTACCATGATGCATGTGAACTTACAGAACAGCTAAATAGATGAAGTTTGTGCCTTGCTTTGATGTTCTTATATTCTGCCCTCTTTCACCCTATGTTCTGTCTTCTCAGAGTTTGTTAAGGAAGTGATAGTTCTCAGACTTACACACTTTTAAATATTCCATGCTCTAAAATTATCATCCCCTTACCAGGAAATAAAGCTCAGTGGTATAAGTTAAGCAAACAGACCTCAGTTAGTACCATATAAGGGTCATATATACTGTATATGAGATAATATACCTTGAGCTACTCTATAAATTTAATCAATTTAATGAACTAATTACTATGCTGTACTATTTTTCTATTTGTAGTAAAATTGGAAATTGGACTAGTTAATCTTTAAGATCTTTTCTAGCTCGAACATATGCATAATTCTATTTTATTTCCCCAATCTGCAATATTCTAAGGTATTACTAGGTGAAGTTAAGTAAACATGGCAGAGGAGACAGATTTAAGAATACAAGTCAGAAAAATCTCTCTTTTCTTTTAAAGGACTCACATCTAGGAATAGATAAATGGAACAAACAAAACCAGAACAACACACAGTAAAATATGAAATGCTGTTTTTCTTCAAAGTGATTTGCTATTATTACCTATTGTATATTGGACACCTGTATATATCACCTCTAAGCCTTGGAGTAATGAAAGATGTGATAATTATCCCTACTTTATGTTGATAAAATAAAGATTCAGATAAATTAAGGAAAATATCAAAGTTAACCAGATAATAAATAGATGCAGAATTATAGTTTAATTCAGGTTGTCTGCATATAGAGATGATGCTTAGTTCACTATACTATATTGCCTGCATTACATGCACTTTCTAATTGATTTCTTAGAATTATTTTTAAATAAAAAAGTAATCTTGCATTATATGCCTGTTGCCATTCAATATAAACAATAAAAAATAAAGGAATGAAAGCAAAATATCCCTTCACAGCCTACTTCCCCTCAGCATTCTCATTTCTTCCTTTACAATTTCAGATCATGCCACACACATTATTCTTTGACTTCTTTTTTAATGGGAAAGTATTTCTTGTGATTATTTCCTATCTGTTCATATAAACCTACTTCAGTGAACCACACCGTAATTTATTTAATTTTTTATTTCCTTATTTTTGGATACAAATTGTTTCTATTTTTTTTATAAAATGCTGCAATAAATATATTCGCATATATAAATTATCCCTTGTGCAAATTTCTCCTGTAGGAGAGTTTCCTGAAAGTCACATGCTATGTCGTTTGAGCTCATGAACTCCAAAGCCTATTCTCCCCATCTCACAGTCATGCCAAGTTAATTATTTATTTTCCCTCCCTCTTTCCTTCCCTTCTTTTATGAAGCTTGTTTCACTAATGACTTGCTAAAGTCTGCTTTCTTGCAAAATTCTGCCTCAGTGTTTTTAACTCTTTAAAAATTCCAAGGATTGTTACTTAAAACTTTTGCCTTAAAATTTAACATTAAAAAATGATTATAGCAAAAAACAACATTGTGTGCTAATGGCCTATATTACATAAATGCCCCAATAATGAATATTATTTTAATCTGTTTTATGGGCATTCTAGGTAAATAAGGATCGACCCTTGAGTGTGTAATATCTACTAGTAGATGTTAGTTTCTTTTATAGAATTTAAAAAATGATTTAGAAGAAATGATTTAGAAATTAAAGAGGAAGAATATAATAAAAATAATGGAATGAAAGTGGATTTTAGAGACAAATTTGAATATCAGCTCTATCATCCCTTAGTTCTGTGGCTTTGGACAAATAATTATTTTTTTTTTTACTGTCATAGTACTTTAAATTAAGAGTAGTAGTAATAAGAATAAAACTAATAATACTAAATATATTAAAACTTTGTCTAAGGCAGCATTTTGCAAAGTAATTTCACTCGAACCTAAAAAAAACTAGTTTCACGATCAAGTTAACATAAGAAACCTTGAGATAAAAACTTGTATTGCTTTTTTTTTTCACACTATAGATCTCAGATGATTTAATATATGAATATGTTTCAGGAACCTGAAAATCAAGAAATAGTTTGAACCAGTCTCTAAATGATCCCCAAAGCCTAGTGTTTTTTAAACACTTTAGAGGACTTGAGCTGCAAAGAACATATTTTTGGGAAATACTTGTAATATTTAAACATAACCGGCCGGGCGCGGTGGTTCTCGCCTGTAATCCCAGCACTTTGGGAGGCCGAGGCAGGCGGATCACAAGGTCAGGAGATCGAGACCATCCTGGCTAACACGGTGAAACCCCGTCTCTACTAAAAATACAAAAAAATTAGCCGGGCGTGGTGGTGGGCGCCTGTAGTCCCAGCTACTCGGGAGGCTGAGGCAGGAGAATGGCGCAAACCCAGGAGGCGGAGCTTGCAGTGAGCCGAGATTGCGCCACTGCACTCCAGCCTGGGCGACAGAGTGAGACTCTGTCTCAAATAAATAAATAAATAAATAAATAAATAAATAAATATAAAATAAACATAACCTATATAAAATTTCTGGAATATTTTAGGTAGTAATGGTTTCTATTACTATTATAAATCAATTTTAAAAATATAAAACAAAGGGCTATATAGGAGAGCTAATGGGCATTGGAGAAGAGGGAATACGAACAATATAATTAATAAAGAACACCCTCCCACAAAGTTTTAGGAGAAATTT
Organism: Pan paniscus; assembly: GCF_029289425.2. Classification (NCBI taxonomy): domain Eukaryota; kingdom Metazoa; phylum Chordata; class Mammalia; order Primates; family Hominidae; genus Pan; species Pan paniscus. Next base: position 181,557,374 of record NC_073255.2, read on the forward strand.
TACCCAATAAATGAGCTTTAAAATGTAGCAAAGATTTGTGAAGTTTAGAAAGTAAGCATCAGAGGTATTAGTTTTCAACACAGATGTATTGAATTTCTCCTGTCTTTTCCATCATTGTCCTATGTGTGAGCGTATTAGCCTGAGAATAAAGAGCTCTAAAATCTTTAAACACAAAAAACAATAGAATTATGACCTTGATGACAAGAAATGGGGCGGACACTATAAAAACAGGCATGTTGAGAATGGGATAATTAAAAAAAGAAATTGGTAGGTGCTCTTTATTTCTAGAGTTTGGTATATTTGTTTGCTTTTTTTTTTAACACATTGATGGATTCTAGTGAAATAATGATCTCTGTTGATAATTTATTAATTCAGGCCATTTGCTATAAATACAGTAGGTGTCTATGGATTATTTCTGGTATCTTCTAATTGTCTAGTGCTTCTGATGTTATTCTATTGATTGCGCTTTTCCATTGTGTGTCCCAAAGGCAGAGAAGGGCAAACAGCAATCATGAAATATGAATGAGATGCCTCATTAACCTTTGGGCTTTTGAGTACTTGGAAGCATCTAATCTATGTCATTGGCAAGAAAAGCCTGGAAGCACTGCAGGAGGTAGAGGGGAGAGAGGAAGGACAGTTTCCTTTGTGGTTGGTAAACTCTTGTATGCCAAGTGCTGGCGAGGTGCCTGCTCTCACACAACAGGATCCTGCATTAAACTAGAGACTCTGAAATCTTAGTGGACATAAATGTAATGCAGAAAGCTTGCTGACATTTAGATCAGGTTGTATCCCCAAAGATTCTGATTCAGCAGCAGAGGCTAGATTTCCATAATCTGCACTTTCACAGGCACTCAGGCGATTACAGTCCAGGTGATCCATGGACTACACTTGGAAGAATATCCATCAGACCCACTCAACGAAGAGGAATTAAGCTGACAAAATTAGATTTCTTGTGTGTGTTATTTTTTTTTTTTACCAGAACATGTAGAACTGCTTTTATTTTTGTATATTTTTCATTTGAGATAAATTTCCTGTAAGTTTGTTTGCGTTCATTGTAGATTCTGGATATTAGCCCTTTGTCAGATGAGTAGGTTGCAAAAATTTTCTCCCATTTTGTAGGTTGCCTGTTCACTCTGATGGTAGTTTCTTTTGCTGTGCAGAAGCTCTTTAGTTTAATTAGATCCCATTTGTCAATTTTGGCTTTTGTTACCATTGCTTTTGGTGTTTTAGACATGAAGTCCTTGCCCATGCCTATGTCCTGAATGGTAATGCCTAGGTTTTCTTCTAGGGTTTTTATGGTTTTAGGTCTAATGTTTAAGTCTTTAATCCATCTTGAATTAATTTTTGTATAAGGTGTAAGGAAGGGATCCAGTTTCAGCTTTCTACCTATGGCTAGCCAGTTTTCCCAGCACCATTTATTAAATAGGGAATCCTTTCCCCATCGCTTGTTTTTCTCAGGTTTGTCAAAGATCAGATAGTTGTAGATATGCAGCGTTATTTCTGAGGGCTCTGTTCTGTTCCATTGATCTATATATCTGTTTTGGTACCAGTACCATGCTGGTTTGGTTACTGTAGCCTTGTAGTATAGTTTGAAGTCAGGTAGCGTGATGCTTCCAGCTTTGTTCTTTTGGCTTAGGATTGACTTGGCAATGCGGGCTCTTTTTTGGTTCCATATGAACTTTGAAGTAGTTTTTTCCAATTCTGTGAAGAAAGTCATTGGTAGCTTGATGGGGATGGCATTGAATCTATAAATTACCTTGGGCAATATGGCCATTTTCATGATATTGATTATTTCTACCCATGAGCATGGAATGTTCTTCCATTTCTTTGTATCCTCTTTTATTTCACTGAGCAGTGGTTTGTAGTTCTCCTTGAAGAGGTCCTTCATGTCCCTTGTAAGTTGGATTCCTAGGTATTTTATTCTCTTTGAAGCAATACAAGAAAAAAAACAAACAACCCCATCAAAAAGCGGGCGAAGGACATGAACAGACACTTCTCAAAAGAAGACATTTATGCAGCCAAAAAACACATGAAAAAATGCTCACCATCACTGGCCATCAGAGAAATGCAAATCAAAACCACAATGAGATACCACCTCACACCAGTTAGAATGACAATCATTAAAAAGTCAGGAAACAACAGGTGCTGGAGACGATGTGGAGAAATAGCAATACTTTTACACTGTTGGTGGGACTGTAAACTAGTTCAACCATTGTGGAAGTCAGTGTGGCGATTCCTCAGGGATCTAGAACTAGAAATACCATTTGACCCAGCCATCCCATTACTGGGTATATACCCAAAGGACTATAAATCATGCTGCTATAAAGACACATGCACATGTATGTTTATTGCGGCACTATTCACAATAGCAAAGACTTGGAACCAACCCAAATGTGCAACAACGATAGACTGGATTAAGAAAATGTGGCACATATACACCATGGAATACTATGCAGCCATAAAAAATGATGAGTTCATGTCCTTTGTAGGGACATGGATGAAATTGGAAATCATCATTCTCAGTAAACTATGGCAAGGACAAAAAAACCAAACACCACATGTTCTCACTCATAGGTGGGAATTGAACAATGAGAACACATGGACACAGGAAGGGGATCATCACACTCTGGGGACTGTTGTGGGGTTGGGGGAGGGGGGAGGGATAGCATTAGGAGATATACCTAATGCTAAATGACGAGTTAATGGGTGCAGCACACCAGCATGACACATGTATACATATGAAACTAACCTGCACATTGTGCACATGTACCCTAAAACTTAAAGTATAATAATAATAATAAATTTCCTACCAAAGTACATAATATTTTGGGTTAAAGTTATTATTTCCGTATCACCAGAAGCTATTTCATCTACAAAGAAGTCATTGCCATGTGGACTATTTAGGGCTTGTCTTTTCAGATTTTACAGTGGCCTTGCAGATGTATAGTCATTATTGTGTGAACACTGTCTATTGCAGGGAGAAAACTCAAAAACTTAATATTTTCAAGTGTTAACAAAAATGCTACGTGATACCAGAAGCTGACAACATATGACATCAATGTAAATAGTAGATAGAGCTATTAACCATGAGGTGATAAGCAGAGTAAAATAACAGCACAAGAAGATAGAAAGCCCAGTTTTGTAGGAGGCAGGTGGAAGTACTTAAAAGAAGAAGAAAGTGAAAATTGTTTTCAATTACCTGCCCTGAAACAACTTCTCTGGTTCTCTCACAAACCATCTGTAGTGTCTTAGATTAATGAGAACTGGGGAGGTGAATTATTTGACTCATCGTCTTCTTCCTACCTTCTCTTTTCTTTGTCTGCTGTAACCTCTCTGATTCCATAGCTTTTCCTTTTATAGCTAAAAGCCTAGTTAATTGCTTGTATCACAGTCACTTTCTCATGCTCACCCTGTAGTCTTTAATCTCATTTTTTTACCCCTTTACACTCCTGCCTCATGCCTCTTGAAAATCTATAATCACCTTCCTCTTTCTCTCTTCAATTGAGGTCAAAGAATAACAACACAATTGTTAAGCATAAGAATTATGACAGAGATGTGCATTATAATAAGAAAAAGAAAAGTCATACGTTCTGAAATACTAGCTATAATACTGATAAGCAAAACAGTGTCATTGGGATATAAAGGGCCTTGAAAATACTCAGAACATTTGCAGAATTCCTAAAATGGTCTCCATCTACCAGCTCATTCTCCACTAATTAAAATTGCTTTGCCTCAAGGAGTCACTTTCAAGATAAACTATGTTCAATTAGATAAGCTATATTCTATAATTTTTTACTTTTATTCCACTTCAGACTTGTATTGCTTCCTTTTTCATATATACACACTTTTTTTTTTTTTTTCTGAGACAGAGTCTTGCTCTCTTGCCCACGCTGGAGTGCAGTGGCATGATCTCAGCTCACTGCAACCTCCGCCTCCCAGGTGCAAGAGATTCTCCTGCCTCGGCCTCCCGAGTAGCTGGGAATACAGGCGCCCGCCACCATACCCAGCTAATTTTTTTGAAATTTTAGTAGAGACAGGTTTCAACGCACACACACTTCTTAATTGTTTTAATATTTTAAATAAAAGGTAAACCAGGTTTTCTTAGAAGAATTGAGAGATTTTGCTTCATCTGAAAACATTGACTTTGTAGGAAAAAGCCTTTCTAGTTCTAAAGACTGTCTTTTAATGAACTTCAGAACACCACATAGTTAAAAAAAACATCTGAGAGGTTAGGACAGGACATGAGAAGTTAACTCTGTTCCTACATTCTGCAGAAACAGAATCGGAAAGGTTATGGTCACATAGCTAATTAGTTGCAGAGTTATCAGTGGAACCCATATTTTCTAATGTGATTTCTTTATATCATGCTGCACATTTATAATTTGTTTTCATCTCTAGAGAGATTGTGTTAATTGTTTAATGCCTATATCAAACATTTATTGTGCTACTGCTACGTGCGTGGAGCCACGCTAAATATCTGAAATACCAAGATGAGAAAAACAAGTTTCTGCTCCCATGTCATTCACAGTAAATGTTTATAGTGTTATTATGTTTTCCCTTTATTTTAAGTTGGCACATAACAATTATATGTATTTATGGGACACAGTGATATTTTAATACATAGGATGTGTGTATCAGTGATCAAATTAGGATAATTCACACATCCATTACCTTGAACATTTATCACTTTGTATGTCATGAACATTCAGAATTCTCTCTTCTAGCCTTTTGAAATATACACTAAACTGTTGTTAACCATGTACACCCCACAGTGCTACAGAACACTAGAACTTATTACTTTCAACTAACTATAACTTGTCTTTGTTAACAAACCTCTCCCTCCTCTACTCCTCTCCCTAGCTAGCATTCCTGTTCTCTAATGACTACAATTCTACTCTCTACTTCTATGAGCTCATTTTTTTTTTTTAACCTCCACATATGAGTGAAAACGTGGTATTTACCTTTCTGTGCCTGTCTTATTTCACTTAACATAATGTGCTCCAGGCTTATCATTGTTGCTGCAAATGAGATTTCATTTTTTATGGCTGAGTAATATTCCATTTTTTATGGCTGAGTAATATTCCATTGTATATATATGCCACATTTTATTTATTCATCTGTTGATAGATATTTTGGTTGATTCCAAACCTTAGCTATCATGAATAGAGCTGCAATAAACATGAGAGTGAAAACATCTCTTCGATGTACTGATTTCTTTTCCTTTGGTTAAATACCCAGTAGTGGGGTTGCTGCATCATATGGTAGTTCTAGTTTTAGTCTTTTGAGAAAATGCCACGCTGTTTTCCATAATGGCTATATTAATTTACATTCCCACCAACAGTGTATGAGTTCCCTTTTCTTTGCATCCTTGCTACCACTTGTTATTTTTTGTCTTTTTGACAGTTGTCATTCTAACTGGGGCAAGATGGTATTCCATTGTGGTTTTGATTCGCATTTGCCTGATTATTAGTAATGTTGAGCATTTTTTCATATGTTGCATGTTCATTTGTATGTCTTTTTTGGAGAAATTCCTATTCAGATCCTTTGTCCATTTTTAATCAAATCATTTGTTATGTTGTTGCTGTTGAGTTTTTGAATATTTTGGATATTAGTCCCTTGTTGGTTGAATAGTTTGCAGATATTTTTTCTCATTCTACAGTTTGTTTCTTCACTCTGTTGACTTTTTCCTTTGCTGTGCAAAAGCTTTTAGTTAGATATAATTTCACTGGTCAATTTTTTGTTTTTGTTGCCTATGCTTCTGAAATCTTACTCATAAAATCTTTGCCTATATCAGTGTTCTGAAGCATTTCTCCTATGTTTTCTTCTGGTAGTTATATAGTTTAGGATCTTATGTTTGTCTGTAACCCATTTTGACTAGATTTTTAAAAATAGGGTGAGAGATAAAGGTCTTGTTTCATTCTTCTGTATATGGAGATCCTGTTTTCCCAGCACCATTTATTGAAGAGGTTGTTCTTTCCCCAGTATATGTTCTTGGTGCTTTTGTCAAAAAAGAGTTGGCTAGTGAGGCACCATGGCTCACACCTGTAATCCTAGCACTTTGGGAGGATGAGACACGTGGATTTCTTGAGCCCAGGAGTTTAAGACCAGGCTGGAGAACAAAGTGAAACTCAATTTCTACAAAAAATAGTAAAATCAGCTGGGTGTGGTGGTGCATGCCTGTGGTCCCAACAAAAACAAAAAATTGACCAATGAATTATACTACATCGGCAGCTGAGGCAGGAGAATTTCTTGAGCCCAGGAGATTGAGGCTGCAGTGAATGGTTTTCACACCATTGCACTCCAGTCTGGGTGACAGAGTGAGCTCCCGTCTCAAAAAAATAAATCAGTTGGCTGTAAGTACGTGGATTTATTTCTGGGTTATCTATTCTGTTCCATTCTATGTGTTTGATTTTATGTCAGTACCATGCTGTTTTGGTTACTATAGCTTTGTAATATATTTTTGTATAACTTTGTATATTTGTAGTATATTTTGGTATAATTTTGGCATTGTTTTGCTTCCAGCTTTTTGCTCAGTATTGCTTTGGCTGTTTAGGGTCTTTTGTATTTTCATATAAATTTTATGATTGTTTTTCTATTCTTGTGAATAAGTCATTCGTATTTTGATAGGAATTGCATTGAATATGTAGATGCTTTGGGTGATATGATCTTTATAACAACACTTATTCTTCTAATCCATGAGCATGGAATGTCTTTCTATTTGTGTCCCCTTCAATTTCTTTCATCAGTGTTTTGTAGTTTTCCTTGTAGAGGTCTTTCACCTCCCTGGTTAAATTTATTCATAGGTATTTTATTATTATTATTATTTGTAGCTATTGTGAATGAGATTGCTTTCTTGTTCTTTTTTTCAGCCAATTTGTCAGTGGTGTATAGACATGCTACCAGTTTTTGTATGTTGATTTTGTGTGTTGCAACTTTCCTGAATTCATGTGTCAGTCCTAAAAGTGTTTTGTTAGAGTCTAGGTTTTCTCTATATAAGATCATATCATCTGCAAGGGATAATTTGACTTCCTCTTTCCAGTTGGATGCCCTTTCTTTCTTTCTCTTGCCTAATTGCTCTTATGTTGAGTAAGACTGATGAAAGTAGGCATCCTTGTCTTGCTCTAGTTCTTAGAGGAAAGGCTTTTAGCTTTTCCTCATTCAGTATGATGTTAGCTGTGAGTTTGTCATATATGGTCTCTATTGTGCTGAGATGTGTTCCTTCTATACCTACTTTGTTGAGAGTTTTGGTCATGAAGGAATGTTGAAGTTTATCAAATGCTTTTTTCTTCATCTTTTGAAATCATCAGATGGTTTTTGTCCTTCATTTGGTTAATGTAATATATCATACTTACTGATTTGCGTATGTTGAACCATCCCCACATTCCTAAGGTAAATCCCACTTGATTGTGGTATATTATGTTTTTGATGTCTTATTTGGTTTGCTAGTATTTTGTTGAGGACTTTTGCATGTATGTTTATCAGGGCTTTTAGCCTATGGTTTTCTTTCTGTCTTATTTCTTTTTTTTTTTTTAATTCTGTCCTCGTCTGGTTTTGGTATCAGGGTTATGCTGGCCTTGTAGAATTAGTTAGGAAGAAATCCTCCCTCTTTAATTTTTTTGGAATAGTTTGAGAAGAATTTGTGTTCTTTAAAAGTTTGGTAGAATTCAGCAGGAAAGCTATCCAGGCCTAGGCTTTAATGTGTTGTGAGGCATTTTATGACTAATTCAATCTCATTACTCATTATTGGTCTGTTCAGGTTTTCTCTTTCTTGCTGGTTTAATCTTGCTAGGTTGTATGTGTCCAGGAATATATCAATTACCTCTAGGATTTCTCAATTGTTGGCATATTTATCCATAATAGTCTCTAATGATTCTTTGTATTTTTGTGGTATCAGTTGTAATGTCTCCTTGTTCATTTCTGATTTAATTTTGTGTCTTCTGTTATTCTTCATATAGCTAATGGTTTGTCAATTTTGTTTATCTTTTAGAAAACATTTTGTTTTGTTGACTTTTTGTATTTTATTAGTTTCTATTTTGCTTAGTTCTGGTTTATTATTTATTATTTATTTCTGCTACTAATTTTGGGTTTGTATTGTTTTCACTTGTCTAGTTCCTTAAAATGCATCATTAAATTCTTTATTTGAAGTTTTTCTACTTTTTAATGTATGGATTTATTGCTATAAAATTCCCTCAGTACTATTTTTGTTGTATCCCATACATTTTGGTATGTCATTTCCAATTTCATTTTTTTCAAGAAACTTTTTGATTTCCCTTTAAATTTTTTAATTGGCCCTTTGGTCATTCAGGGGCATGTTTTTAAATTTTCATGTATTTGCAGTTTCCAGAGTTCCTCTTGTTATTAATTTCTAGTTATATTCCATTATGGTCTAAGAAGATACTTAATATAATTTTTAATTAATTTATTGATATTTGTTCTGTGGTCTTGCATGTGGTTCATCCAGCAGAATATTTCACAAGCTGATGAGAAGAATATGTATTTTGTAGCTTTTGGATAAAATGTTCTGTAAATGTCTTTTAGGTCCATTTTGCTTATCGTGCAGTTTAAATCTGATGTTTCTTTGTTAATTGGCCAACTGGATGGTTTGTCCATTTCTAAAAGTGAGGTGTTAAAGTTCCCAACGATTATTGTATTAAGGTCTATGTCTCTCTTCACCTTTAGTAATCCTTGCTTTATATATCTTGGTGCTCTATATCGAGTATATATATTTACAATTGTTACATCCTCCAGCTAAATTGATTCCTTTTTGTTGTATAATAATTCTGTCTCTTTTTGTTTTTATTAAAGTCTGCTTTAGCAAAGTGTAGCTACTCCTGCATGCTTTTGATTTCCATTGCATGGACTATCCTTTTTCATTCCTTCACTTTCAGTCTCTACATGTCTTTACAGGTGAAGTGAGTTTCTTGTAGGCAGCATATAGTTGGGTCTTTTTTGATTCGTTCATTCAGCCTATAGCTTTTAATTGAGGAATTTAAACTATTTACATTCAAGGTTGTTATAGACTGGTGAGGACTGGCTCCTATCACTTTGTTAGATAGCTTCTGATTGTTTTGCATATCCTTATTTTCTTTCATCTTCTCCTATTGTTTATTTTTGGATTTGGTGGTTTTCTGTAGTGATAAGGTTTAATTCCTTTTGCTTCCATATTCACTGGTATTTGCTCTACCAGTGAATTTTATTTATACTACCATGTGTTTTCATGATGGTAGATATCATCCTTTTGCTTTCAGTTGTAGGACTTGCTTAAGCATTTCTTGTAGGAATAGTCTAGTAGTGATGAAATCTCTCAGTTTTTATTTGTCTGGTAGAGACTCATTCTCTTTCATTTCTGAAGAATAGCTTTGCTGAGTATAGTATTCTTGGCAGCCATTTTATTTTTCTTTCATCACTTTGACTATATCATCTCGTTCTTTCCTGGCCTATATGGTTTCTGCTGAGAAATCTACTGTTAATATGATGGAAATTCCCTTATATGTGACTTGATGATTTTCTCTTGCTGGTTTTGTAATTATTTATTTTGTCTTTGACTTTGATAACTTTGAAATTTTGGAGTTAAATTTATTTGGAGAATTTTGAACTTCCTGTATCTGGATGTCTATATTTCTCAAAAGACTTGGAAAGCTTTTAGTTATTATTTCATTAAATAGGTTTTCTATGCCTTCTCCTATTTCTTCTCTCCCTACAAAATTTGAATGTTTATTTGCTTCATGTTGTCCTGTATGTCATGTAGACCTTATTATTATTATTTATTAATCATTTTTAGACAGAATCTCTCTGTCACACAGTGTCACAATCATGGCTGATTGCAGTCTTGACCTCCCAGGCTCAAGCAATCCTTCCACCTCAGTCCCCCACCCCCAGGTAGCTGGGATCACATGCACCACCATGCCCAGTTAATTTTTTAAAATTTTAGTAGACATGAAGTCTTGCTATGTTTTCCCAGGCTGGTCTCAAACTCCTGAGCTCAAGTGATCCTCCAGCCTTGGCTTCCCAAAGTGTTATGATTACAAGTGTAAGCCACTATGCCCAGCCTTCTTCATTCTTTTTCATTCTTGTATTTTTCATTTTTTACATTGGGTAATTTTCAAAAGACCTATCTTCAAGTTTAGAAATTGTTTTTTCTTCTTAATATAGTCTATTGTTAAAGGTCTTGATTATACATTTTATTTCATTCATTGAATTATTTCATTCCAAGATTTCTCTTTAGTTCTTTTCTTATATCTATTTTTTTGTTAAATTTCTCTTTCAGATCACAAGTTAGTTTCTTGATTTCTTTGTATTGTCCATCTATGTTTACTTGTATTTTACTATTTTTTAAATATTGTTATTTTGAGTTCCTTTTAAGGTATTTTATAGATTTCTTTTGGGATCTGTTATTGGAGAATTATTGTATTCCTCTGGAGGTGTTGTGTTGACTTGCTTTTTCATGTTTCTTGTTGATGTTTATGTTGATATCTATGCATCTGGTGTAACAGTGCATTTTCTAATTTTATGGAGTAGTTTCCATAGGGAAATATGATTTCTGGTTGATGTATCTATAGTGCCTATTGGTTAGGGTACTTTGGCTTAGGTTCTGAGTGGGTGCCAGAGTGTAATCTCCATATGATTTCTTTGGCTGTAATCAACGTCAGTGGTGTCTGTGAATTCCTTAGTGGTTGTAGTTATTTGTGCAGGCTGTGGTAAGACTTTTCTGGAAACTGGGGTGCCAGTCAGGCCAGTCCTCAGGTCCCTGGGTGGCTTGGATGAGCCCCAGATGAATCAGTCCTCAGGTCCCTAAATAGCTTGTGTGGGTATTGGCTGTGGTGAGAATGGGCTCTGGGCGGGCCAGTTCTTGGGCCCCTAAGTTGGGTGTGTGGGCACTGATGGTAGTGACAACAGAACCTGTGCTGGCTGGTCCTCAGCACCCTGGGTGTGGTGCATAGGCACGGGTAGTGGCAGCCATAGTCTGGCTTGTCTGTTCCTTGGGCTGCTCCTTCGGACCCTGGGCAGGGCATGCAGGTGTCGGTGGTGGTGGCATGGAGACACCTGGTGGGCTGGTCCTTGAGTTCCAAGGTAGTGTGTGTGGGTGCCAATAGTAACAGTGGTGACCCAAGAAGGCTTATCTCTGAGCCATCCCAGGAGGTGCACACATGTACTGGCTGTGGTAGTAGAGGTCTTTGGGCCCCTTCGTGAAGTATGTGGGTGTTGGTAGCTATTGTGGGAGGCAAGGTGGGCTAGGTTTTAGGTACCCAGGCAGTGTGCTTGGGTATACAGTGGCTGCTGAGGTAGGGGCAGGATCACTGTTTGTTGTGGAGGCTTGGGCAGGTGGCTCTCAGGCTATAAGGAGCATGTGCTTTGGCTCCCTATGTCTTAGGGGCAGCCTCCTTGATGTGCTGGACTGTCTATTCCCTGTGTTGTAGGGTGTTGCATGGGCTTGGGTATCAGAGACATGGCCCACCTCTAGGTCCAGCTGGGGTGATGCTGCAGCCCTCTGGGGGATGTGGGAGAATGTTGATGGGGCCCCAAGGAAATGGAGATGTAGGAGTTATTGTGCTCCAGGGCGGGATATAGTCTGGTGTTGGCTCCACTCTGAAAGTGATGCTGGGCTGCAGCAAATTGGGTGCTGGTGGTGCATAAGACAAAGTATGAATTCCCTTGCAGGGACAACATAATTGTGCTGCCTGTAGGCTCAGGGTCTGGGAGGGTTGAGGGGCTCACCTGTAGTTAGGATTACAAGCATCTGTGGTGGGAAGGTGGACCAGTGGGGATCTCTCATGTACATTTTTCCTGAAATGGGGAGTCTTCCCTGGCTCTTAACTGATCCTGACCATCTGGTTTGCTTCTCTGTTTATGGTGCAATCTCAAGTTTCCATGCCTCAGAGGGTCACTGTTACTTCTCTGCTGAATCTCAGTGGTTTTGCTTAGGCTATTGGACATGTGGTTATCTACTTGCTATTTTGGTCTTTTTCTTCAGGAGAGAAGAGTGCTGGGCACCTCTAGTCAGCCATCTTGAAGACCGTCAGTATTATTATTTTTTTGAGATAAAAAGTAATCTGTCTCTGAGTACATTTTTTCTTAAGCAACCACTACCAAAGTCTAATAATGAATGAATCCGTGTTCAAACAAAATTGTAACAGAATTCTGGACCTTAAGGGCACCATGGAGATTTTTGATCTTGCTCAATAGCCTCTTTTACAAATTATTTGGCCAATTAATTAATAATCCACTTTGTTGTAAAAATACTATAGCTGCGTACAAGCCATTTATTTTCTTCCTTTTTGTAAAAGTCTAGCATTGCCTGGGAGAAATTTGGAGGGATTATCTCAGAACACTTAATATAATGGTTTTAAAATTCAGTCATTCATTTAGCAAATACTTATCACGTGGCTGTTATATGCCCGGGGATTTTATTCTTTTTGAAAAAGAGAAAAATAACACCTCACTCCGTGGAGCTTGTATTCTAGAGGTGGGAACATGTAACAAATAAGTAAAAACATAAATAAATAAAAATAATTTTAGATTCTGGAAATTGTGAAGTAACTAAGCAAGGCAAATATGATAGAGGGAAGGTAATGTAAGTTTGGCTGTTAAGGAAGCATATCTGATAGTTGACATTGAAGTTGAGATGTGAAGGATAAGATGGAGTTAACAAAATAAAGACCTGGGGAAAAGGATATTCTAGGAATTTGATGGCAAGTGCAATAACCTGAGGGTTGAAGTTACTTTGTTTACTAAGAACTGTATTGCTGTAGCATAGTAAGCAATGGAATGAGTGAGCAATGAGAGGCAGAAGAAATATTATGCAAAACTGTACAGGATATGGAAATAAGCTTCAATTTTAAGGGTTATAGAGGCTATTGGAAAGGTTTTTTGACAATCTGATATGGTAAAATATGCTGTTTATGGGGTGTAGTTATACAGATTTTGGCAAATGCATGAAGTCATCATGTTTTGACCACCACAGTTATAAAATAGAATAGTTTTGGTATGGTTTGGCTGTGTTCCCACCCAGATCTCATCTTGAATTACAGCTCCCACAATTTCCATGTGTTGTGGGAAAGACCCAGTGGGAGGTAATTGAATCATGGGGGCAGGTCTTTGCTATGCAGTTCTCATGATAGTGAATAACTCTCATGAGATCTGATGTTTTATAAAGGGGAGATCCCCTGGACAAGTTCTCTCTTGCCTGTTGCCATGTAAGATGTCCGTTGCTCTTCCACCATGATTGTGAGGCCTCCCTAGCCATGTGGAACTGTGATTCAGTTAAACCTCTTTCTTTTAGAAATTACCCAGTTTCAGGTATGTATTTATTAGCAGTGTGAGAACAGATGAATACAGGTTTCCTCATCACAAAGTCTCTCAGTGCTGCCCATTTGTACTCAACTCTTTCCTTCTCTTCCAATCCCTAACACCCTATGATATGGTTTGGCGCTGTGTTCCCACCCAAATCTCACCTTGAATTGTAATAATCCCCGTGTGTCAAGGATAGGACCAGGTGGAGACAATTGAATCATGGGGGCAGGTTTCCCCCATGCTGTTCTTGTGATAGTGAGTGAGTTCTCATGAAATCTGATGGTTTTATAAGGGACTTCCCCATTCTTTTGGCACTCATTCTCTCTCCTGCTGCTCTGTGAAGAGATTCCTTCTGCCATGATTGTAAGTTTCCTGAGGCCTGCCCAGTCATGTGGAACTGTGAGTCAATTCTACCTCTTTTCTTTATAAATTACCCAGTCTTGGGTATTTCTTAATAGCAGCAGTGTGAAAATGAACTAATACAACCTATGATGTGTTTCCTATCCTATAATAAGCCATACAAAATGGAACCATATGATATGTAGCTTTTTGGATATGGTTTCTTTTACTTGGCTTAATGCATTTGAGATTCATCTATGTCATGTGAATCAAGTCCATTCCTTTTTATTCCTGAGCAACATCTCATTGAATGGGTTTGCTAAAGTTTATCAGTTTGCCATTTGAAGAACATATGAATTGTCTTATTTTTAGACTTTAAAAATAAAAACCTCTATAAATATATGAAGGTATTTGCATAAATATAGTTTTTATTTCTCGAGTGATTATCTGGAAGTAAAATTGTTGGGATGTATCGTAGGCACATGTCTAACTTTACTAAAAACTGCCAAACTATTTTCCAAGGATGCTGTAACATTTTGCATTTCCACCAGCAGTGTATGAGATTTCCAGTTGCTCTATACCCTTGTAAGTAACACGATGTTGCTAATTTTTAAATTTTCTTTTTAGTTATTTAAAAAATGCCTGGCAGCAGCCCTATGTGGCCCCTGCCCTGGGAGCAGCCCAGTGGAGAGGGGGCGGCTGTGTGCTGAGGAGCTGATCAGGTCTGCCATGGATGAGGGGCCTGGCCAGAGCTATGGCAGTGGAGCTGTGGGTCCTTCATAATGAGAATCTTTGGGGCACTTCTGTCTCCTCTGTGTAGTTGGTAGTTTGGGTGGTGAAGAGATGCCTGACAGTGTTAAAACCTTTCTCCAGGACCTTGGCAGGGGAATCAAAGATTCCTTCTGGGGTATTTTTACAGTCTCCAAGCTGTGTGCTTGAATCCAGCAAAAGGGAGAGGAGCAGCACTGAAGAAAGGCAAGTAGTATCCTGGCACAGAGGAGCTAAGAACATAGAGTAAGAGTGAGAGAGTGAGCCATGTATTGTTAGTAGAATTTTTCAGTGTTGCACATGGAATGGTAGAGTGTTCTGGTCCAGTCTCCTCCTGCTTTATTGAGTGTTTATTCTTCTGCTTTGGTCAGTGACACCCTGAATTATTGGTGATCTATCATGACATGGAGATGCTCAGTCATGGCTAGAATTCTTCCTCATGTCAACCTCCAGTGCTCATTGGGTGCTCCCCTTGTTTGTGCCTAGCAAAGTTGTCAATGCCATTTGGTTTCAAGATATAGCTGACCTGGCATTTGAGAAACCAGTGAGGAAGCCTCACCCATTCCCTAGTGTCTGCAAAATAATTGCTGACATGCTCTCCAACCTTTTGCTGCAGGCTCTTTTCCTCAATCAAGGAGTGTTTGTGGGTCTCTTTCCCATCCATATTGTTGTTCAGCTGGTTAGTCTCCTGCATATGTCTCTTCTCTACTCACTGTGCTGCTTCAAACATTGTTGGTTCAATAAAGGAATGAAGTGCACCAGCAGTTGCCTAACATAGAAAGGAACTGGTCTTACTACTTTGGGTTTGGTTTGCCCTTGGCTTTTCTCACGGCAATGCAGTCTTCATTACCAGTGCAGCCATATTATCAGTGGCTGCCTCGTCTCTATCCTTGTTCCTTTATTCCTCTATCCTTGTTCTTTATCAGCACCAATGAAGCAAAGACCCCTGGCACAGTGTACCTCTTCCAGTTGTGCCTCTTGCCCTTGGTGGTCTTCCTAAGCACCAGACTCTTACAGGACAGTCTACCTGCAGTCTGCCCTGAGCAGCTTAACCTCTTTAGGGAAGTTCCCTTCACTGCATCCATCTCCTGCCAAACTGAAGGCTACTGCCATGCAAAGGGCATGGGTGAGGTAGGAGGGAGGCTGTGCTCACTTCCCCTTGCCAGGGAAGGCGGAACCCACTCTGCCAAGGTTCTTCTGTGTATTCCCTTCTTTCTGAGGAATCAGAATTTTTTCTCTGGTGCACATAAGGCAGAATCTTCCTGACATCAGTGTGTGGATTTTTAACACCATCACGAGTCTGAAAGGAACACAGGTTTTTCTGCAGCTATTTTCTAGCATTTGCCAGTCCCTGTGCCTGGACTGATTTGAATACTTGTTTTTTTTGCTGTGCCATTTACCCCCCACCCCCGACCTTTCCTTCCTGCCATCTACCACCCTTGGATGAATGAATTTTGTAATTCTAGCTGTTGTATTTTGTGGATTTGTTTTGCATGCGCGTGCGCGCGCACGCGCGTGTGTGTGTGTGTGTTTCTGTGTTTCTGTGAAGCACATACATTTGATGTGGGAGGTAAAGGAGTGTTCCATTTGCTCCTGATCACTCCCTTTATGGCCATCACTGTCTTGTTTTTTGTAACTCAGGTTAGCTATTGGTCTCTCTTGCTGTACTGCAAAAAATAAAAATAAAAAATAAAAAAGCCTGAAGAGATGGGACAGGAGGAAAGACCTCACAGACAGATCTGCCGAGCTTTGAAGTGATTTTCTTTCTTTCTCTTGAAGAGGAAAATGATATTTTCACCGGTACATTTGAAGTCCCCCAAGTATGGGAAGGTACCAATTCCGGACAAGTGCCACTGCAACGTAACACTCAGAGAACCTGAACTTTTCAACTCTGTGGGTGTTGGGGGCAGAAATTCACTGTTGGCCACTGCCAGGTCTGTTTCATATTTCAAAGGAATATTGGGTGCTGCAAATAGGAACTGAGGGTTAAACTCATTAAACCCATCAGTCCTGTGATTGGTGGGTATTTTGCCATCATTTTAAGACACTAAACGTGGGAGGCAGATGTCAAAATACTTGTACAATTTTAAAATGTCACAAGTTTAAAATGATACAATTAAAGCTGGTTGCTACCAAAATAAATTTTAAAAATGTCTAGTTGTGTCTAATTGTGGTTTTAATTTGCATTAATGATATTAAGCATCTTTTTATATGCTTATTTGCCATCTGTATATCTCCTTTGGAGAAGGCTCGACTCTACTCATTTTTATCAGGTTTGTTGCTTTCTTATTGTTGAGTTTTGAGAGTTTTTAAACATCCTTTTAAAGAAACGTGATTTCTATTGACTTATCTTCAGGTTACCAATTTTATTCTCAGCTGCGTCATGTGTACAAAATCTTCATTGCAATTACTGTTTCATTTCCAGCATTTCTACTACCCCTCCCTCCCTCCCTTCCTTATTTCCATTTTTTTTTTTTTTTTTTTTTGAGACAGAGTCTAGCTCTGCGTCCCAGGCTGGAGTGTAGTGGCACGATCGTGGCTCATTGCAACCTCCACCTCCCGGGTTCAAGTGATTCTCCTGCCTCAGCCTCCCGAGTAGCTGGGATTACAGGTACCTGCCACCATGCCCAGCTAATTTTTTTTTTTTTTGTATTTTTAGTAGAGATGGGGTTTCACTATGTTGGCCAGGCTGGTCTTGAACTCCTGACCTCATGATCTGCCTGCCTCAGCCTCCCAAAGTGCTGGGATTACAAGCATGAGCCACCGCCCCCGGCCCCTTCTATTTCACTCTCTGGGATTTCCCATCTGATCTTGAATTCAAAAGAACATTTTGTAGCCGTGAACAAATTAGTCATAATTATTTAAAATTCCTGCCAGATAACTTCAACATCCATGTCATATCTGAGTGTGGTTCTGTTGATTGTTTTGTCTTTGGCAATGTGTTGTTCCCTATTGCCTTTTTATGGGCCTCATATTTTTTTGTTGGGAGCTGGACATTTTATGTAGGACATAGAACTGAGCTAAATAAGTTTTAAGGCTAGTAATAGAAATGACTTTCTACTCTTCATAGATTCAAAGCTGTGAACTTGCAGTTTGCTTAGCTTTTTTGTGTTAAAAGAATGGGAGCCATGTTCTTTCCAGTTCACATCCTGATCAGAAGCCCAGAAGTACCCCTGGAAAGTTTAAGCAGGGACATTATATGATCTGATTGATTTATACTCTAAATGTTATGCTGAGTCCTGGGTGTTAACTGGATGGCAGGAATGCAAAAGAAGAAATAGGAATACCAGTTAAATTAAGAGACTATTGCAGTAGTTAAGTAGTTAAATTATCTTAGTTTGGGTTCAGCAATATATTGTTTGCAAAAATCTTGGCCTACTTAACAGATGGGGTTAAAATACCGTACAAGGTGATTACATACAAGCCAGTTGAATGTTGAAGGACATCTGCCAAAAAGCTGTTGACTCCATTTTTACAAAAGTTGATCTGTAGCCCCTATACATGGCAATGATCATGTACAGGATCATGCATAGAATCATAATGGACCCACATAGGAATGAGGGATCTATTAAAGCCACTTCTAATTAATAAAAATAAAACAAAGTCACCTGCCCCAAACCAGATTATATTAGTCCTTCCTCTGCATTTCCACACAGGCTACCCATTGCAGTTCTCTGAGTACCCAACACTTTTCTGGGATTTTAGTCCCTGTCTACCTCTCCTCACTCACCTTCCTTCACTCTTTGTTTATTCACTAAGCTCCAGTATTCTTTCTAGGTCTTCAGTACCACAGGCTGACTATAGCATTAGGATTCTTGCTGTATCTGACCTATTTGCCTAGGCCATTCACACCTGTGACTAAAGATGCTGTGAATTGAAATATATTATGAAGAAAATGGATATAAAATTTCAATGAAGCATTTTATTAGCTAATAAATCTACAATCTGGAAGCAGCTATGCACTGCCCTTTAGGCAACATTCTTTATCTATAGATGACCATGAACACACGTTGACGAAAGTGAACAATCTGGCAAAAGTCCATTCGATCCTTCAGTGACAGTAGTTCCTGGACCATTCTGGATCTTCTCCAAATGTTTTATTTAGTTGGGCCTTTTGAAAATATAAAGTGTACAATACGAGGACCTGTTACCGGGGCTTTCTCAGGATGTATGCTGTAGACTAGTTTCACGCAGTTGACCTGGGCTTGAAAACTTGGGAAAATGTTAGTTCCTGTTATCTACCATGATCTCAGTTTTCATCGTCTCATTCTATGTTCTTATCTTAATTTTGTTTTAGAATGTTTTCATTTCTGGCCCTCATGGATCAAATCAGGATTTCCTAAAATATGTATTATGACAATAAAAAGTTGAACATATTTGTGTTTGGTAAAAGCCAAGGTTGCTTCTTCCAATAAGTGTTAAATCTACCCACCATCTTCATCCCATGCATACTGGGGTGGCATACCTATGCACCATTAATATGAATGGTGAATGTTTGGAGTAGGTATGAGGTACTAAATGGCGCAAATGTGATTGTCAGATAAATTGCACAACACCATCCCGATTTGAATTTCAGACAAACAGTGAATGCTTTTGTAGTAAAATTATGTGCCACATAGTGAATGGGAAATATTTATAGTGAAAAAGCATTCACTGTTCAACCAAAATTCAAATTTAACTGGGAGTCCTGTGTTTTTATTAGTTAAATCTGGCAACCCTAGCCACATACACTGTCTTATCAAGCTTCAAGAAATCTACCAAGCAAGAATCCTTTAAGTTTAGCTATTATTTCATAAAAAAATTTATCATTGCACAACATATAATGAAGACACACAGTCTTTGGGCTGGGCCGAGGTGGATGTTTTGAGCACAGTTGCCCTACAGCCAGCAAGCCCTGCATCACCTTCATGGAAGCCTGGGTCCACTGAGCAGCTTTCTTCCTTTGTCTCATAACCATGTTCACCAACAAGAATGCTAATTCACCAGCTGCCCAACTGAACAGATTCATTGAAGAACAAGAGTAAAGACAGTACAGAAATGAGGCATTGCAGTTGACTCACTATTGGCTCTTCTTGCAGTTCCTGATATGTCATCTTTAGCATGTGGTTACTTACGTAATCTTACCCAGACACTTACAAACCTTTGTTGCAACAAGAATCCTGCAGCTCCATTAGGTGCTGTTGAGAAAATTCTTCCTACTTTAGCTTGGCTCCTTCATCACAATAATCCAGAAGTATTAGTAGATACATGATGGTCTGAATGAATGGATTGACATGGTCGTGAAAACAGAAGTTGTGACCCAACTCGTGAAGCTTCTAGGAGTTTCTGAATTGCCAATTGTGACTCCTGCACTAAGAGCCATAGGGAATATTGTCACTGGTACAGATGGACAGACTCAGGTTGTTATTGATGCAGGAGCACTCACCATCTTTCCCAGCCTAAAACTAACAATCAGAAGGAAGCTACATAGACTATGTCAACCATCATAGCTGGCCTTCAGGACCAGATACAGCAAGCCATGAATCATAGATTAGTCATTGTTCTCTCTAAGGCAGATTTTAAGACACAAAAAGAAGCCGTATTGGCTGTGACCAACTCTACAAGTGGTGGAATAGTTGAACAGATTGTATACCTTGTTCATTGTGGCATAATAGAACCATTGATGAACCTCTTAACTGTGAAAGATACCAAGATTATTCTGGTTACTCTGGATGCCATTTCAAATATCTTTCAGGCTGTTGAGAAACTAGGTGAAACTGAGAAACTTAGTATAATGATTGAAGAATGTGGCGGCTTAGACAAAATTGAAGCTCTACAAAACCATGCAAATCAATTTATATATAAGGCTTCATTAAGCTTAATTGGGAAGTATTTTTCTGTAGAGGAAGAGGAAGATCAAAATGTGCCAGACACTACCTCTGAAAGCTATACCTCCCATGTTCAGAATGAGACTCTTGGGACCTTTAACATTTAGATCATGTAAGCTGAGGCATACAGTTGTTGTGTCGTATGTTTGGTATAAGTTTGTGTTGCTGTTTCTCTGCTAAGAACTATTTTTAAATGTGGCTTGTTATTGTAGCATTTTTTACACTGAAACTATACTTGAACAGTTCCAACCTGCATATACTGTATAAAGCTTGTCCTCTGAATGGGTTTTGTATTTCTATGTGGAATTTCATATCTCTTGGCATCCTGTAAATGAAGATTAAAGTCCATCCTTTACTTTGAAAAAAACAAGAAAACCAAGAATGTAAAGCCATACATCAATTAAAAAAATTAACTTATTGTTATGCTTTTCTAATAAATGCTTAGATTCCCCATATTTTTATCTAGGTCTTATCTGTGGTCACACATAATTTCAATATAGACATAATCATACTGTATAACTTGTTGTATCTTTTTTTTTCCAGTTACATACATTTTTCACTTTGCTAAGTAGTTTTTATACTTGTAACTTTAATAGCTTCATGTTTTATGATTTTTATTAAGGAAAAATCTATTGTTAGATAGTCTGGCTCTTTATATTATACACTACTGCATATAATAGTATACAATACTATTACTGCATATTATCCACATATTGTAGTATCATTAAATGTTTCTATGCATGTGGCTTGTTTTTACTTTTGGATGGATATTTAGGATATCAATAAATGTAAATATTAGATGGCTATTGATTGAATGTTTGTTTCTCCCCAAAATTTATATGTTGAAACACTAATTCCCAGTTTGATGATATTTGGAGATAGGGCCTTTGGGAAGTGGTCATGAGAATAAAGCCCTCATGATGGAGTTAGTGACCTTCTAAGAGACACAAGAGACTTTGCCTGCCTGCCCTCCCCTCCTCCCCTGCTTTCTCTCTGCTGTGTGAAAACATAACCAGGAAGAGGACCCTCACCAGAAACCACAATGGCTGCCACCTTGACTTTGGACTTTCCAGTCTCCAGAAATGTGAGAAATAAATTTCGGTAGTTTAAACCACCCAGTTTATGTCATTTTTGTTATAGCAGTCCCAATTGACAGACATTGATGAGAAGTTACAGCCATTTTAATAACATGTTGTAGATTACTTTCTAAATTTTTATGCCATTTTCACTCCTTTTTTATGTGAGTTTTGTTTTAAATATGTATTTATAATTTTATTTTACTTAAATTGACAGATAAAATTATATGTACTTATTGTGTTCAACGTAGTGCTATAATGTATATATACATTGTGGAATGACTAGATCCAGCTAATTATCATATGTATTACCACTAATAGTTATTTTTGTGGTGAGAAAACTTAACTCTCCTAGAATTTTTCTAGAATACATTATATTGTTATTAACTATAGTTTGCATGTTGTACAATAGAAAGACAAATACTGCATGATCTCACTCATATGTGAACTAAAAAAGCTGATGTTATAGAACTGGAGAGTAGAAGGTGGTTGGTTACTTGGGGCTGGGGTGATTTGGCTGATGTTGATCAAAGGATAAAAAATTTCAGGAGAAATAAGTTCAAATATATATATTTTTATACATAGACTCACTGATGTTATGTTTTCTTTCAGTAATTATTGCTTTAAGATTTTTCTATCCAATCAACTTTTGGGATTTAAATGTTTTTGCTTATGTTTTAATTTATTATGCACTAAATAGCTGTGTGATGTATTACCTAGAAAGAAATTTTCTCAATAAATGATTTTGTCTTTATGTCTAAGTGTTATACATTTTTATATTATTTCTTTCAATAATTTTTTTCAAAGCTAAGAAAGTTATTTTAAAGATTAGATAAATATTAAATTTATCTTCTAGCAATTTAGAATTCTTATTTTCTTGTTGAATTTTTCTGGAATTTAGAGTAAACTCCTTTCTCAGTTCCATTTTTCAAAGGCAAGAATACAATTCTGTAGCATTTAGAAAAATAATTTTGAAAGAAGAGGTTTTTTTTTAATGACATGAATTAAAGGAGATACAGCTTGAATGATCAACGGAGAGAAGTAGGAAAATATTTACAAATGGCAATTTATTATAATTGGTGATAGATTTATTAAGTGGGAATAAGTAAAAGCAAGAAAATTCAAGGGGTTTTTGTTTGCAGTAAGATCATTAAAAACATCCATGTCTAAAAATTAGCCCCAAGAAAATCTTTACAGAAGCAACCCATTTTACACTAAGATTTTAACAGTTTCTTGATTAGATTAACACAATTCCCTAAATGTCAGCAGGAATTCGCCTAAATGATAGTCATTGTTAGAAAAGTTAATTTTTAGAGCTATGTAAGGATAAAAAGAGATGAAGAAATGATGACGGAATTTAGAAAAGGTGCTTTTGTTGAGTATGAATTTTTTACCTACTTGTCAAACACTCTAATACACCAATTTTCATATTAAAATAAACCTATGGTGTATTATCATTTGTATTTTATAGATGAAATTGAGGTTTAGTATTTAAGCAACTATGCTCACATCATACAAAGTGTCAGAGTCCCTATTTAAATTCTAGTTTGCTTGAATGCAAAGCCTATTTAAAAAATCACTTTGCTATACTATTTAATAGCTTAAAACATGGACAAAAATGCTTTCATATGAACACTGCTGTATATAATTTTGCCTCATCTCCTACAAATATTCCAAATAAGGTTATAATTTGGACCTAAGTTTCTTAAACTTTGATAAAATGACAGTCCATCTGCACACTGATGAACATTTCATTCAAAAGAGATAAACAACATTGGGCCCTTACGTGGCACAGCTTGAGCATTATATAGTGAAAAGGTAATGATCTGGTATGGTACCTTCTCTCAGGGAATTTCCCTTCTATGTGGGTTAGTTAGGTAAATAAGTTCAAGATGATATTACAGATTGTAGTAAACAATTTTGGGGTGCTTAAGTTGTTGCCTGTGTTACTGACAACTTTCCGTACCCGAAGGGTTTGGGCCCTCATGCTGTGCGTCTTCTCTGTTAGCTACTACTGGTTCATCCTGTGGCCCACTAATTCTAGCAGGTTCAACCATTCTCTATCAGTATGAGTTGAGCTCCGAATGCTAATGAATCTTTGCATATTGCTAGACCGTATAAGTAAACACAAGAGCTATATGGCAGTCATATGAGAGTATGTGGCTGGAGAAAATGAAAAAACTGGTTTGCAAAGATAGAAAATCAAAGAGAAATGAATAAGAAGCCAAGATGAGCAACTGAGAAAGAAAATCCAATATATTCTTTCATATCCAGTCTTTTTTTCTGAGGGTGATTACATTCATTTTCTATTTCTATAATTACCCCTTAACATTTGGCAGAGTTGTTGCCACTGAAATAAAAGTCTCAAATAATACATACCATAATAAGAGAATGTCCTGGATACAGAAGGCAGCAAAAAGAATACTGTTGTCAGTTTATTGTGGGTGAGGACTGGGGAACAGGAAGGACTTCATTGTTAGCTGAATTTTGAATGATGAGCTGGGTTTATCAGTTGAACAGAGTAGGAAGTTGGGAAGATAATTCTAAAGACAGTTTGATAAAAAAGCAAAGACCCATAAGGCTTGATGTGGTGACATGGTGACTCTGAACTCTTCCATCTGATAATCCTTGGTATCCTTAACCTGAATTGTTATGTTCCTGGCATGTGTAGACAGGACATTGAGATAAATGTTTTCAGAGAAAAAAGCTTGGTTCATTAATTACATGGAAGTGCTGGCCCTGAAACTGAATGTTGGGTTCTAGTCAAGCACAATGTACAGAAATAGGTCAAATGACTCTAGTGAGTTGAAGGGTATATGCATTTTTATATCTACAGAGGTGGAAAAAAAAACACACAGGTTTTCCATCATTCATGGTCTCTGTGGACTTAATCTTCAAGCTTTGAAATATCTTGTTCTCCTTCAGTATCTGTATAAAAGCACCCATTTAAAAAATGAAATAGCTTTTCAGTTTACTCTACTATTATCTTAATTGTTGGAACTTGGAGTTTTTCCTTGGAGGTCAGCTTTGGTGAACTTGGTCCACTGCTGTGTCCTGGCCTGACTTTGCATCTTTACCAGCTATTGAAGTGCTATTCCCAGGTGGGAAGGAATCATGGCAACTCCTCAGCAGTCTGCAGTAATCCAGCTCCCAGAGCAGCCAAGTCATTGCTCTACCAGCCATGAGAATAGCATTCCAGAATTACCTTTATTCCTAGCTTTTCCATGGTCGACACCTGGCTCAGTTACTAATAGGAAGAATCTGACTGAACGTTCCAGGGCCCAGGTGAATTTTTTTTTTTTTTTAAGAGCAGAAGAAGCTGAAATATATGAAAGCAGCCAAATAACAGTAAGATCCTGGTCTCTAATATATTTTACTCCATTCCACAGAGTATGATGTGGCAAGATAAGCTTTAGTTTCGCTTCTCCTTTCAGACCCTGTATTCATTCCTTCCTTATGCAAGGAGTACACCTTTGGAATAAGTATGCAAAAAAATTTTTTTTTTTTGAGACAGAGTCTGGATCTGTCACTCAGGCTGGAGTGCAGTGGCGCGATCTCGGCTCACTGCAAGCTCCGCCTCCCGGATTCACTCCATTCTCCTGCCTCAGCCTCCCGAGTAGGTGGGACTACAGATGCCCGCCACCACACCCGGCTAATTTTTTGTATTTTTAGTACAGACGGGGTTTCACCGTGGTCTCGATCTCCTGACCTCGTGATCCGCTCGCCTCGGCCTCCCAAAGTGCTGGGATTACAGGCGTGAGCAAACTTTCTAATAGAATAATGCAGCTGACTTATGCTGTGAAAGGCAGCCAAGAGAGAAAGGTTTTATATTTTACAATGGCTCTACTCTTAAGTATCTATCCCATCCCATCTAGTGATTCACTGAATTTCCATTGAACAGCAGCAGAGCCTCTTATGTAACTCCTTCAAGTTAGAGCCTGGAGCCCTAGGGTCAAGGACGAGCTGTAGAGGAGGCTCCAGGGGCATGAAAGAAAGCGAGGAGAGTATTCAGAGTGAAGCAGCTATTTTTTAGGCATAAAGGGTGCATTTGTAAGGAGTGAAGGAAATATCTGTGCATTCTTGTTACTTTGTGTGCTTCAGTGGCTATCTAGTACAAATGTATTTGTTCTGATAATGCACTGCACTACGGGTCCTCCCGGACATTTTGGAACTGAAAAAGGAATATACTGCTCTTCTTCCATTACACAATCTCATTCTTGTCTTTGTTTTCAATCTGTGTTTTGCCCCTGCTCTATAGGAATGTTTATGCTCTAAGCTGATTTGATAGTTCTTAGATACATCAGGTTTCTAGTTAATCATTCTTTATGCAAAAGATTCTGTTTTGGAAATTTATAATGTATGTTTATTATTGGCAGGTACATGAATTTAACATTTTTATAAATATTGGTAAATTTCTCTCCAAATAGGTAGTACCTATTGAACATAAATGTAATTTAAATTGAATTTACCATTAAGAGTGCTGATGAGAATACTTCAGTCTTACTGCCATTTAAAAGCTATATGATATCAAACTAAAATGTTTGCTAATCTAGCGGTAATTTTTGTTAATCTGATTCTAGTTTTAATTTGCATTTCTTTAATGTCATGAGTTTTAGTATTGTTTGAAATGTTTATAAGCTACTTCTGTTTTTCTTTGTGTTTGCCTTTTGTGGT
Organism: Pan paniscus; assembly: GCF_029289425.2. Taxonomy (NCBI): domain Eukaryota; kingdom Metazoa; phylum Chordata; class Mammalia; order Primates; family Hominidae; genus Pan; species Pan paniscus. The sequence continues at coordinate 181,583,388 of NC_073255.2, forward strand.
TACATTTTTATGCTCTTTATAGGATTTCCGATTACATTTTTGTTTTTTCTTATTGGTTTGTAAGAGTTTTCTGTATGTTAAAGAAATATATCTTTTATCTGTCATATTGTTACAAATATTTTTTCTTTGGTTGTTTTATCTTTGACTTATGGATATATACCCTAGTAAAAATCTACTAAGATTAATAAGAGAAGATGATAAGCTAGCTGGATAAAGAATAACCTTACAAAACTCATACGTCTTATCTATACTGAAAACAGTTTGTTTGAATTGAAAATGAAAAACAATAAAATGCTGACAAAACTATAAAATACTTTGGAATAAATTTTAAAAGACTGATCAGTATCTCCAAAGAGAAATCTATACATTGTATTAAGGGAAAAAGATCTAAATAAAGTTTCAAGTCATACCATGTTTCAGGATGCAGAACATTTATTTTCTATTTTCAAATAAATATAAACATTTAACAAAGTGCTACTTCACTTTTTTTAAAAAAATAGAATATCATGTTTAAAACTAAAATGGATAAATATTAGAAAATGTCTTCCCAAATTATGAAACAATCAAATAGTGATAGGGTTCTTGGCTTGTCAGATACTAAAGCTGATTACAAAGTCACTAGAATAAAAGAAAGATAATAGCAAAGGAATAGGTAAACAGATTAGTAGAAGAGAACCAGAAATATATCTACTATATGCAGAAATGTGATATGTGACAACTGTTGCATTTCAGTTCATTTATTGAAGCAGATGGTTTCTCTAATCGGTGCTAGCAAAAATGGCTGTTCAATTGAAAACAATACAAGCATATTGTCCTGCCTCACATTATGTAGAAATTGAAATGTAACATAGATAGTAGTTTAAATATTAAAAAATAAGAAGTTTGGAAGAAAACATAGAAAAACATTTTTAAATATCTTAAAGAATATTTGTTTAAGCAAGAAAACAAACCCACGAACCTTAAAAACTCCCTAAAGATTAAAAGGTATATAAGCCCAGAAAAAATATATAAGCAAAATTAAGCTAAAAGCAATAGTCTCAGCGAAATAATTACAGTATTTCTGTCAGATAAAGGGTTAATATATAGAGTTTACCAAAAGCATTGATAAGAAAAAGAGAACAGTCAACAGACAAGAGGCAAAGTATAAGTATACAAACAGGAAACTCAGGTAAGAAGGAAACCCAAATGCCAGTAAATCAGTAGATGATATTCAACCTCCATTGTAGCAGAAAAATGTAAATTAAAAAAAATGAGCTTCTACTTTTTGCTCATCACATTATCAAAAAATAAAAAGCAATAAAGCTCAATGCTGTCAAAAAGGCAAAGGGCATGCATATGTTGGAAGTTGTCTCAGGTAATAATGAAAATTAGTAACTAAAAATATATATAGCCTTTTATCCAGAAATCCCATTTCTGGGAATCTTTCTTACATAAATCAAAACACTAATATATAAAGATTTTACTTTACAAAATTTAATGTATTATTTCTTGGTGAAAAAAAACCTTGAAAAACCATTAACATTCATTCATGCAGGAATGGTTAGAAAACAGAGGCATTATTCTCTGCAGATCTGAGAATCAACTGAAATAAATCAGTTTTTTCTTTTTCAGAGTAGAAGATTAATTAAACATTGTCCAGTCCATAACCACCATTAAGTATTTTGAATGTCATTGGTAATTCAATGGGATATTATGTGGCTATCATAAAATGAGTTTGATCTATATTTATTGACTTGAAGGGATGCCCATAACCTGTTTAAGGATGGAAGAAGTAAGTAACAGAGAAATGAGTATCATATGATCTTATTGTTAAAACAAAAGATAAAAAGAAAACCAAACATAGTTGGAGATGGGGCCCAGGAAAAGACAGGATAGGATTAAGAAAGGAAAAATACTTTTGCCAAATAGAAAGAAAGGTCCAATACTAAGGGAAAATTCTACCTTTCTCAATCTTATTTCACGATAGCACATAAAAGGATCAAGTAACATTTAACATCCTGATGAAGAGCATGCTGCTGAAAACACTGCTCTGGAAAGTGGTGACTCTTTGATGCTTCCCCATATGCCCAAATTCCAAGGAGAAATCTCCCAACTAACAGGTACTCTTTAATGTTTCCTAACTCACAAACCCATGTATACCTTTCAGCCTCAGAGTGGCTCCCAATCCTAAACAAGTCACGTAACGGTTGTTTCCAGCAATGGCAATGTAGTCTTGGGGTTAAAAGCAAAACTTAGTCTATCCACAGATGATTGGATAAAGAAAATGTGGTGGAGGCCGAGGTGGGCGGATCACGAGGTCAGGAGTTCAAGACCAGCCTAGCCAACATGGTGAAACCCCGTTTTTACTAAAAATACAAAAATTAGCCAGGCGTGGTGGTTGCCTGTAATCCCAGCCACTCGGGAGGCTAAGGCAGGAGAATTGCTTGAATCTGGGAGACGGAGGTTGCAGTGAGCCGAGATCACGCCACTGCACTCCAGCCTTGGTGACAGAGTGAGACTCCATCTCAAAAAAAAAAAAAAGTTTTTTATATATATATATATGTATGTATATATATATGTATGTATGTGTGTGTGTGTATGTATATATATATATATATATATATATATACAGGAAACTCAGGTAAGAAGGAAACCCAAATGCCAGTAAATCAGTAGATGATTTTAAACCTCCATTGTAGCAGAAAAATGTAAATTAAAAAAGCTTCCACTTTTTGATATCTATATCTATCTATCTCAGGTAATATATATATCTCAAGTAATATCTATATATCTTACTTGAACATAAAACAAAATAAAATCATGTCTTTTGCAGCAACATGGATGGAACTGGAGGGCATTAAGTGAAATAACTCAGAAACAGAGATTCAAATACCAGCTGTTCTTATATGTTGGAGCTAAACACAGGGTATACATGGACATGCAGAGTGGAGTAATAGACATTGGAGACTCCAAAAGACAGGACAGTAGGAGAGATAAAAAAATTACTTGTTGGGTACAATGTTCACTGTTCAGGTGATGAATACACTAAAAGCCCAAGCTCTACCACTATGCAACATATGCATGTTACGGAGTCTGTATTTGTACCTCCTAAATCTATAAAAATAAAAAAAAAATTTTAAAGCACAACTTTAGTTATTTAATCCCTCTAAATTTTAGTTTCTTTTTCTGTAAAACGGGGATGGTAATGTCTGGGTTTTATTGTATTTCATAAAGTAGCATATACAATTTATGAGTCAATAGGAAGCTATCAGTAAATAATGGCAATTATTATTGGGACATATGTGTATTGTCTTCCTAGTTGTATTTTCAGCAATTTCTTGAAGAAGCATTCATGGAAAGTGATCACAAGTGGTCTCTTGGCTCCTGTCTCCAAGGCACAAGTTTTGATGGTCAAGCATTACATGAAAGAGAGAGACTAAGCTGAATAGCTGGGCCGGGAGTCCCACTGGGATGAGATCATTAACAGTTCTTTACTGATAACTACCAGAGGCAGAGACTATATTTGTTCCCCAATATGTGTCACCCCCTTTTCCACTATAAAATAATCCCAATGTTATGCTGGATGGTAATGTGCCGTCTAAATGACCACATTGTTTAACTCTACTTGCAGCACGGTTGCCCCTCGTAACTGTGCAGAATTGTTAAGAGGGACTTCTTTTTTTTTTGGATGGATTTTTTAATTTATATATATACTTTTTATTATATTTTAAGTTCTAGGGTACATGTGCACAACGTGCAGGTTTGTTACATATGTATACATGTGCCGTGTTGGTGTGCCGCACCCATTAACTCGTCATTTACATTAGGTATATCTCCTAATGCTTTCCCTTCCCCCACCCCACGACAGGCCCCAGTGTGTGATGTTCCCCTTCCTGTGTCCAAGTGTTCTCATTGTTCAATTCCCACCTGTGAGTGAGAACATGCGGTGTTTCTTTAGCATTACCTAAAGAGAATTGGCTCATCTGAGGGGAGCATTTCTTTTGTTTTCTCTTCCTTCTCTTTCCAGGTAACAGAAATGTTTATGCAATTGCTGGGATTTCAATAAAGATCGTATGCTATGAGGTAATCTTACAAATAAAAACCACTTGCTAAAATGATATAACAGAAAGGTTCAAGGATCCTAGACTCTTTATTATAGTGGGGAATCATAACAGTTCTGAGATTCATCTCTCTGGATGTCTTTTAAGAGAATCTGTATTATTTAGGCTGCTCTTACCTTGAGGTTCTCAGTATATGCAACTGTACTTGATCTAACTAATATGTTAAGTCCTTAAGTCTTCCTTAAGGCCTACAGTTTAAAAGGTTATCAGGAATGGGAGAGATTTAAAGAAATGATATTTAAATTTGTTAGATATTTTCTGAGAAGTATAAAGTAAAATTTTAAAATTATCAAAACCAGTAACACATGGTGCAATGTTTATAAGATTGTCTGATATGCCAAGATTGTCAGCAGAGCAGAGCCTGGGTCCGTTGTCACAAAATTGCCTAGACATTCTTAATTTCAGGTCAAGGCTTTCAAACTAACTACAGAGATAAAGCAGTATAGATGAGCAATAGGACCAATTCTCATAAACTTCAATGAGGACATTATAAAACAGTTTTTCGTTTCCTTTTATGAGGTTTAATGCCAAAATGTGTCACTTATTTTTACCAGAGAGAGCTGTTCCTACACCTAAGTCACTCATAAAACTTTTCATGATCCAAGGGGGACTAAAAATCTACTCAATTGCCCAAAAGTCTCTATTTATATTGAGTTGTATTTTACCTATTTTCATAAAATGTCTTTAGTAATCTATTGACAGCTAAGTACTTTTATCTCCATGAAGAAAAGCTGTGAGTGAAACTTCTGTAATATTCCTGAGGGCCTGGAATGACCTTCTTTATTCAATGTTAGCCAAAGTACGAAAATTCACTCTTTTCAAATGTAAATCATTTAGTTTACAAAATCAAATATTAGATTAAAGATATACTTACACATGACATTTTTAAAAATCGTCATTGACGGTGAAGCAGTCCTTAGGGCTTCATGGACTATAAGAAAACAGCATATTGAGATGATAGTTTCTACAGAGTGAAATTGATATATGCAAAATTAATCTGTGTAATGCACAAAATAATGGCAGCTAGCGGGAGGATGCAGAACTATGAATTGATATAAATTCAAGAAACAAAACACATTCTTGTAAAATATTCTTAGTTAGCAAACCAAACTAGAAATCACTAAAATGAGATCTATAACACATTTTTGTAACAGTATATATTTTTTCATAATACAATTAATATCTGTCTTCTGTTTCTAGATATTTGAATGTCTATTTACTCCTACAGTTTTACAGAAACTTGCTTCTTACATTTTAATCAAATATAGGTCTTTTCTTTGATTATGACTCTTGAATTATTACTTTTCACTTATAGTGCCAATTTCTTCCATTTATTTCATGCAATATTCTTCAAGTCAGAATCTTCAAGGAAATCTTTATATGCGTAATTAAAATGCATTTTCTAATTTGTTTGGCCAGATTAAAATATATAAAATGATTTACATATAAAATTAGATGAGATTTTCTTATGCAGTTTTAAGAGGGGCTGTATGGATATTTGAAAATTTTATTTGGCAACTATCAGAAGTCACTGAACATTTTAATTGTAATGAAGATTGGTTGAGTTAGTCTTGATCTAGTTATTCTTCAATATTTGTAATTAAGAATTCTCATTGTACTGAAATAAATTATGAAACTATTAACAGTGATTATATGTAAGTAATAGAATTACAGGTGCTTTTGATTACCTTATAGAATCTTCCTTGGATTTTTCAAAATTTCTATAATAAGCATTCTCCAGACTCTGAGCTAGAGGTTTGTGTGTGAGAGGCTTATTGGGAACTGGTCTTGAGAAGAGGTGTAATACAGTGAAGGAATCAGGGCCGGGCAGAGCAAGAAGTTGAACTGTGGTGTTGATAATATAGAAGCCTCTGTCAATTCCTTTTTTGCTCAGGACCTGGGATGGCCCTTCAAAGAAACCTAATAGGCTTTACTTCCCACCTTCTGGTAGAGCATGTGTCTTACCAGGACATCCAGGGTGATCATAATCTCTTGCTCATTAATACCTGTTGATACGATGTTATCACATCATTCTGTAGACTGTCCAGAGAAGGGGTCAACAAATTTCAGTCCATGGACCAAATGTGGCCCACCACCTGCTTTTGCAAGTGAAATTTCACTGGAAAACAACCATGTCTATTTGTTTAAGATTTGTCTGTGGCTTTTTTTTTTGTATTTTCATGTTTGCAATGTACTGTATGGCTTGCAATGCCTAAAATGTTAGTATTTGCTATATAGCCCTTTGCAGAGAAAGCTTGCTGATCTGTGTGGTGCAGGCCATCTTCAGATTATATTGTGAAAGAAAACAATTGAGTCAATAGAGCTCATTAATTTACTGCTGTATCATGCAAAATCGTAAAAATAAAATCTTAGATAAGCTCCTCTCTGGCTATTACTAATTACTAATTATCCTTCCAGTTCTCTAATTTCTTTACTTCTACTCAGCCTAATCTTTGATCTTAAATAAAAACACCACTCCCTTGAAGTAGACACAGTGATTCTATCCACCTCATTTTATGTTCTTTTCTATTTATAAGTGCCATAGTCTATTGGATTCCACAGTTTCCATCACACTGTAACTAGTACTGTAAATGTTTTTAATTCCCATTCTTATAGCTATATCACCTCCCCTATTACTTAAGCTGTTATAGATCCATGCCAATCAAAATTTATAGCCTCCAATCTTAGCTGGACTTTCAATGAAAAAGTTTATATCAGTTTCTGGTCATCTCCTCTGAATTTACAAGTAAACTATTTTTTTTTTTTTTTTTTTTTTTTTTTTTTTGAGACGGAGTCTCGCTCTGTCGCCCAGGCTGGAGTGCAGTGGCGCGATCTCGGCTCACTGCAAGCTCCGCCTCCCGGGTTCACGCCATTCTCCTGCCTCAGCCTCCCGAGTAGCTGGGACTACAGGCGCCCGCTACCACGCCCGGCTAATTTTTTGTATTTTTAGTAGAGACGGGGTTTCACCGTATTAGCCAGGATGGTCTCGATCTCCTGACCTCGTGATCCGCCCGCCTCGGCCTCCCAAAGTGCTGGGATTACAGGCGTGAGCTACAAGTAAACTATTTTAAACGTTAATACTCTCTTCAGAAGCTTCCTAAATAGTCTTCATAGTGGATGATCTTGTATCCTCCTATGTAGAGAAGTAGCATAATCTCAGTGTCTCCTTAGTTGGGTGTTTTTACCTTATGCTTTGTCTCTTTTTAAAAGTTTTATCCTGACATGGGAAAAGCAAAGCCCTTCTTTCCTGATTGCTCTGACCTCTTAATCTATCATTCTGTTCTCTCTTGGCTCTTAAGTCATTTTCCATGCCTCAGATTCAGCGATTGGAAAGGCCTTATTTTTTTCATCCTGTGGAATAAAACTTACATTATATCACGGATTCTTTACTTAGCTATTATTTGGTCTATGGTTAATTCCCTCAGCTATGATTCTTCGTATATAAAAACCCAGAAATATTTTAAAATACATTATTTGCATGTAAAAACCCAGAAAAATCTTTTCTTTCCATCAAGTCTGGGGTTCTAGACTATTGTCTTTCTCTGAAATGAAAAGATTCTAACTAAAACTTTGTGCTGTGATTTAATGCATCTAGCACAAATGTCCTTCCCTTTTCTTTCCTACCCAACACGTCCTTCCCTTTCCTCACGTCATTCTCATATCTTAGTTGTAATAGTCAAGTAGACATGTGGGGTAGCAAAAAGTTCCAATTATGGAGAAGAAAAAACTTATTCCATATTCCAAAACATTATTATTAAAACCTGTGTTAGCTGTATCCATTTATATATTTTTGAATGAAAGCAATGTATTTTTTAATCCATTTGACTATTTAAAAATACCTCCTTAATAATGTGATTCATTTCCAAAATATGTATCATAGAAAAAGTCCAAGCTAATAAGTATATATCAATTTTATGTATGGCATAGAATTCCATGATAAAGTGGATATATGATTATTTCCCTTATCTCCTATTCACAGTTCTTGGGTTGCATTTTAACTTTTCATTATAATTTTTATATTATAAACAATAATGGAATTATTTGTTTACTTTTTCTTCTCCACTTGAAAGCTTTAGCACTGTGTTTTGGTGTATTCACTTTTATACTCTTAAAAAGTTAAACTCTACCTGCTACCTATTAAGACATCAACTTATATATGTTTAATTAATAAATGAATCAGTTAATTCCTTACTTTCATGTATCTGATAAACTCTATCAATAATATTTGACTGCTTAGAGACAGCGAGTGGGAGAGAGACTCATTAATAAGAGAGATAGGGAAATATAGTCTATCATATGATATATGACATTGATTTGAATATGAAGAGTATATTAATCACAAAAATCTGGTTGTGGTATCATTAAGTATGATAATCTTAAAATTATATGTGTACATAAAACCTCAAGAAAGGGGAAGATTAGAAATTCTTGAGCAATTTAGTGAAAACATGTGATTTGGCTGTGTACATCTGTATTAAAAGTAGAAGTAAGAAATAAGGGACATTTTCTCTATTTGTTAACAATATGACCTTATATATAAAAAATTCCAAAAACTCCATAAAAAAAGTTAGAACTGATAAATGAATTCAGTAAAGTTGCAGATACAAAATCAACATACAAAAATCAGTAGTGTTTCTATACACTGGTAATAAACTATCCAAAAAAATTAAGAAAAAATCCCATTTGCAATAGCAAAAAAGAAAAAAACTTAAGCATAAATTTAACCAAGGAGGTGAAAGACCTGTATATTAAAAACTATAAAACACTGATGAAAGAAATTGAAGAAAACACAAATAAATGGAAAGATATTCCATGTTCATGGATTGTAAGTATAAATACTGTTAAAATGTCTATGATAGTCAGAGAAACCTACAGATTCAACGAAATCTCATCAAAATTCCAATGTCATTTTTTAACAGAAATAGGAAAAAATTCTAAAATTTGTATGGGACCACAAAAGACCCTGAAGAGCCAAAATAATTTTGATCCCGAAGAACAAAGCTTGAGGCATCATACTACCTGACTTCAAAATATACTGCAAGCTATAGTTATCAAAACAGCATGGTATTGACATAAAGACAGACACCTAGATCAATGGAACAGAATAGAAAGCCAGAAATAAACTTGCACATTTATGATCAATTCATTTTTGGCAATGGTGTCAAGAACCCACGATGGAGAAAGGATAGTCTTCAATAAATGGTATGGTGAAAACTGGTTATCTACATGCAGAAGAACAAAATTAGATCCTTATCTCACACCATGTACAAAAATTAACTCAAAATTGATTATAGACTTAAATATAAGAACTGAAACTATAGGACTACTAGAAGAAAACATAGAGTATGAAAGCTCCACAGTATTGGTCTGGTCTGGCAATGATTTTTTGCATATGACCCAGAAAACATAGGCAACAAAAACAAAACAAAAATAGACAAGTGAGACAATGTCAAACTAAAAAGATTCTGCACAGCTCAGGAAACAATTAACAGAATGAAAAAAACAATCTACAGAATGGAAGAAAATATTTGCAAATTATACATCTGATAAGGTATTAATATTTAAAGTTTACAAGGAGCTCAATTCAACAGCAAAAAAAATCTGAATAAAAATGGAAAGGAACCCATAAATATTTCTCAAAATAATGCATACGAGTGCCCAAAAGCTTCATGAAAAAATGCTCAGCATCATTAATCTTTAGGTAAATGCCAATCAAAACCACAATGAAATATTACCTGTTAGAATAGCTACTGTTGAAAAGATGAAAGATAAATGCTAGCAAGGATGTGAGGAAAAGGAAACCCTCTCTTGTACACTATTGGTGAAAATGTAAATAATACAGCCATTATGGAAAATGGTATGGAGTTTCCTTAAAAAAACTAAAAATAGAACTACCGTATGATCTAGCGGTCCCACTTCTGGATATACATCCAAAGAAACTGCAATCAATATGTTGAGGGGATATCTGTACTCCCACTTTCATGGCAGCAAATTATTCCCAATAGCCAAGATATGAAATCAATGTAAGTGTCCATCAACAGATGAATGAATAAGAAAATGTGGAATAATACATACATATATGTATGTGTGTAAATATATATACAAATGTGTATATATAATTCAGCCTTAAGAAAGAATGAAACTTTGTTATTTCAGACAAATACTGCAACTTCAACTCATAGAAGTTGAGAGTAGAATTATGGTTACCAGAGGCTGGAGTGGGGCGGGGAAGAGAAGGAATGGAAAGTTGTTGATCAAAGTGTTCAAAGTTGCAAAGAGGAGGAATAAGTTTTGAGATCGATTGCAGAGCAGGGTGACTATAGTCCATAATAATGTAGTATACATTTCAAAATAAGAGTAAATTTCAAATTTCTCACCACAGAAAAACTTATAAGGGAGATGCTGGATATGTTAATTAGCTTGATTTATTTACTCCACGTTGTATATGTATATTAAAACATTACATTGTACCCCATGAATGTATAAAACTATGATTTGTCAATTAAAAGTACTAAGAAATGTAAGGAGAGCACAGGTTAATCTCAAGAGCAGAATTACTTTCTACAGCTTGCAAATGCCAAATCAAGGATGGTTTTCATTGACACAGTTGATGTTCACCAGGGTGATATAATTTTAAGGCTTGGTAATACCCTCCTGACAGAAACATCTCTCCAAGGACTTATCACTGATGCTTGACAATCCACCGTTGTCAGTTAATCCCTTCAGGTTACTAAAACAATTATTCTTTTCTGAAATGCATATACTCTTGAGAAATCATTTTAATAACTGCAAGACATTTTAAATGAGAGACATAAGACTGATAGCCATGGAGAATACAGGACAGAGTAGAATAAAGGTCATTGATATTAGAAAATTAAGAGTCAGTGGCAACAGTGTATGCTATCCAGACTCAGTGGCTCTAAGACGAGACCGTAGGTTTATGAGTTACTTCACTAAATGTGACCTTTGATGCTCACCTCTAGCAGTGGCTGTTCACACATTTTAAAGTATTTGGATTGCAAAAGAAAGGAGGCTAAAGAGAAGTGCATGCTGGCCCCTCAAAAATCCATAGCTCCAGCTCCAAGTTTCCTCCTAATCTCTGTACCTGCATCTTCATGGGTCTTCAGGATGCCTCTATTGCGATGTTGTACATATATGCCAAACTGAAATTTTCTTCTATAGACTTTGCTTTTCAAATATCTATTACAATTTTTTTAATATAATACTTGCTTAATAAATATTTCTTCAATGACTACATGTAGAACCTTTGCTTGATCTGTTTGTACCACAGATTATTACTTATTGCAGTGTTGACCTGCTTAATCATAGATTGTGGAATCCAGAGAAGACTTCAGAGATTTTTCTAATTCAAACCACTCATTTTATTTTTGAAAAAATTTGTAGGGAAGGTAAATTTCACCAGGTGGCAGAAGTAGAAATAGAACTCAAGTCTCTTGACTTTAAATCACATGTACTTTTAGGCCTTATTTCTACCTAGCAATTTGGATAATTCATTGTCTAATTACTTTCTAGCTTAAGCATATTCTTCCTTCATACTCAAAAGTGTTATTCAGCTTCACAGCTAAACTATATCAATATCAGCTTAAGTTACTAATCCCTTTGCTGATTTTAGATTCAGTTTATGGCATAACATTTTTTACACTTCCTTTCAGAAAAAACACAACTGAAATTATTCAAAATGTCTCTGATTTAACATGATACACTGTTTGAATGCCGTGTAGTCCACAATCTCCCTAGGAAATATGCTCAATTTAAATGGTACTGATTTCATCTCAATTCACAGAAGTCCTTGTCACTTGTAAAATATCTTGTGCAGTGGGAATCTGTTTTTAAAAAGGTCAAAAATCTTTAGGGTTTAGTGAATTAATACCATCTATTCAGGGATGAACTAGTGCTCTCCTATTCAGGACAGTAGATGGACACATTTATAAAAGCAGTAGAAGATGTCTCTAGGAGAGTGGTGACATGTTTTAAATTTCATGCAGAATTGAATACAAACTTGCTACACTTGAATGGACCAAAAGATAAAATGTCAGCCTAAGAACTGGGAGAACAGGAAGCTTCAGTCCCATAGCAACAGAGGGATAAGTGATACAAAAGGAAGTGGATTAAATAGTCACTTCTGAATCTGTGACCACATCTTCTCACAGCAATTGGAAGTTCTAAGGGTATGCAGTTGCTATACTTTGTAAACAGTTTGGTGGGTGAGTTATCAATAAACTCTGAAAAATATATTAATGACACAGGTTCAGAAGTCAATGGCATAACATAGGGGCCATTATTCCTTGATGGTTTATCATTTTGTTGTGCTGCTTTCTCAAATCACCTAAGAATTTCTGAACATACACTCTGTGTGCAACTTTGGAGCAATTAGGCCTACCTTCATCAGAAAGAAATGAGCCCATGTCTGTGCCACAGAAACATGAAGTTGGAATTATAGACTAAAATAGAACTCAATTAACTTTGTTTTGATTATTTTAAATTCCCCTGACTTTCAGAATCATGGAACCTGTGGGCTGATAAGACCTGTGTGGTTTGTATCCTTCCTATAATTCTCCAGATTATCTGTCTTTGCTTGAACACCTTTAGCCATGGGAACTGAGGATTTCCTAAAGCAGATCATTCTTTTTTTTAAGATAATTTGCAATTTAGGAATTTCTTTATGGAGCTGGAATTACTTTGATTTTAAAATCATTGACCAATTAGTTGTCTGATTAGGATTTTGTATTGCCTCTGAGATGCATAAGAGATCTTTTTTCTTCTCTGGTACTAAAATGAGGTACAACAAAAAGAACATCTTGGGCTTCCCCTGAGGTTAGAATATATAGTCAACATTATACAGCATACATAATGCTAAATGAGGCCAACAGATTTGACCAAACAGCTTCTTTCCTCCAAAATATACAAGCAGTCTGAACATTAAAACAAAATTTACGAATAAATATATGTTTCAGTTCATTCAAGGACGTCCCCAAAAGTCCAGGGAGTCATCAATGCTGGGTGGAGGCCTTTCCATTTTCTGTCTTAAAAAGAGGACTCCCCCACCTTTCCACCAGCTGCTGGAGGAGTTATTTTAATGTCTTCTGGGTAGCCGAGTTCTTCCTCTCATCTCAGCCCATGCAACTCTCCCTCTTTTAGTCTTCTATTCCTAGGTGGAGCAATTTGTTTTTGAGCAAAAGGAATGGAATAATGAATTTGCATGCATATCTGAGCATTAACACTTTTAGGATTAACTTCTTCAGGTTTACAGGCCCCTTTATTTTTTTCTGTTTTATTTGTCTCCTTCTGTATCCTAGGACCGCAGAAAAGTTCCCAGGTTTGTCCAAGCTGGAGCTGTTCTGCAGCAGCTGGGCTAGCAGAAAGCCACCTCCACAGGGCAGGCGGAGAGCAGGCGATCAGAGCAGTGTGGGCTGCAGAGAAAGCAGAGGCTCAATAGGAAACCCCTGGGGGCACAGGCAGGACAGGTGAGGTGAAGGGGCTGAAGAGGGAATTCAGGCCTGAGGCTTCTGGGACACAGGTTTCGATGGAAAGCTTATGCCAGCCTGAGCTGCAAGGTTGCGGAGGCACTGCTGTGGGCCTGTGCCTCATACAGAGCTCACAGATGTTCTTGAACCTGTACTATCCATTCACACACTGCAGTCAGGGACTTCAGGACAGCCCCTTTTTGCTGCAGTCTCCCTCTCGACCCTTTTAATGCTGTACTCACTTTGAAGGGGAGAAGCTTAAAGGGATTCCATCATCTATCACAGAGCATATATTGAAGGGTGCATTTCAAGTTGAGAGCCTACAATTTCATAATTGGCATAGAGAGATCAAATTGAAACCATTCAAGTCAACCTTTCGATCTTGCAGCGTGACCTTGCATAAAGGCAGGATGTGGGTGGAAGCCCTGAGTCCCATTCAAGTTACAGGTCAGCCTGAGGCCGGAATTTAACAAAGTGTAACAGCAGAAGAAATTTGAGAGAGTGAACCAAAGATGAGAGAACATGAGGGACATGTTGTTTTGTTGTTTGAATACATCTTCGTGAAAGATTTTGACACCAGGCTTTAATCATAGCTGATAGGTCCATGACAGTACTGGTGACAATTCATTTTTATGGAAAACAAAGAAGCGTGGAAGCTTAGATATGTAAAAAAAATCGTAGTAAAGAATCAGTATCATCTACTCAAAGACCTAGAAAGGGCCCAGAAGTCTTGGAAATTTCCCTGGGATTTTTAAAAATCTGCTCATTTGCTTCTAACTAAACCAGCGTCTCTCTAAAATGCCAGAGGTGAGGTAAAACAAACAAGCAAGCGAACACATGGTTTAAAAAAATTCTTTTCCTGATTATATCAGGGAAAATGTCTTCTTACAGACTTCAGGGGTTCAAACATTTTAAAAATGTATTTTAAAGATATGTCACATTACATTATTGTTTTCTATTATTTCTAGCACTGCAAGTAGTTAAATTTCCTCTAGGTTTAAATCTGACTTTATGGATTAATCTGTGAATCAATTGTAAGTAACATTGTTACTACGAAAATGAGTTTTAAGTTTTAGAATCATTCATTTATAAACAATATAGTTTTTACACTGGGGAATATCTTTAGTTATCAATTAAATACATGGTTGATAGAGTTCATGTTTAAAATTAAATGCTTTTAGAATACAATAAAATCTTAGTAAATGTCAACTTGTTAGTCATTAAAATGTGATTTGGAAGAATAGCATGCATTGTTTTCCAGTGGTGCAGGTTCAAACAACAACATAATTGCAATAATTAATAGATTTTTCATTAAAACTTCAGAATTACTTTTCTTCATGGAATAAAGATTCGAAACTTCTCCATAAAATGTTGTTGTTATTCTGAACAACTGCTGCCACCATTTTAAGTCTCCAATCCAAAATAATAACAAAGAAAAACCATCTTTCAAGAAGTAATAAAACCATATGACAAGTAATAAAGGGAAAAAAGCAAAATTCTAAGATGCCGTATTATTGAGTACAGATATTCAAGTTTAATAGCATTAAAAAAAGCATGTTATTTCAGCAAGAAGAAAATAGATCTAAAAATAGGCACAAATTTAGAAATTAGACCCAAACTAAATTTCAAATGCAATTTGAATAAGATAGTCCCCAACTTATAGTATGACCTGTGATTTTTTGATTTATAATGCTGTGCAAATAGCATTCATTTTGAGAAATTGTGCTTTGTATTTTGATTGAAAGTTTTTTGTTTTGTTTTGTTTTGTTTTTTGTTTTGGATACAGAGTCTCACTCTGTCACCCAGGCTGGAGTGCAGTGGCACGATCTCAGCTCACTGCAACCTCCCCCTTGTGGGTTCAAGCAATTTTCATGCCTCAGCCTCCCCAGTAGCTGGGACTACAGGCGTGGGACACCACAACTGGCTAATTTTTGTATTTTTAGTACAGAAGAGGTTTCACCATGTTGGCCAGACTAGTCTCGAACTCCTGACCTCATGTAATTCACCTGCCTTGTCCTCCCAAAGTGCTGGGATTACAGGTATGAGCCACCGTGCCCAGACAATGCAAATTTTTAAATAATAACTTTATTATAGAATAGTCTGTGTGTGAAGTGATTTTTTCCCAGTTGTAGATTAGTGTAAGTGTTCTGAGCATGTGTAAGGTAGGTGAGGCTGAGTTAGGATGTTCACTTTGTTAGGCATATTAAATGCATTTTCAACTTATATTTTTCACTTAAGATGAGTTTATTGGGCTGTAATCCTATCATAAGACAAGGAGCATCTGTATAGAGATTACGGTCATAGATTCTCAAATTGTATAAATGAATTGTACCATGGTAATGAGAACATGATGTGGTGAGAAAACAATATTTGTTTCCACCTAGAGTCTTGGAGTTTTATTACAGGCCATTACAAAGATACTACAGAGTGATCCTTGTATCTTTCATTCAGTTTCCCCTAATGGTTCCATCTTATATAGTTATAGTACAGTATCAAAACTATAATAGGAAACGGATGTTGGTACAATGCGTATCAGTCTGTTTTGTGTTACTATAAAGGAATACCTGAGGCTGGGTATACTTATAAGGAAAATAGGTTTATTTGGCTTATGGTTCTGCAGGCTATACAAGAAGCATGGTGCCAGTACCTGCTTCTGGTGAGGGCCTCAGAAAGTTTACACTCATAGCAGAGGGTGAAGGGAACCTGGTGTGTCACATGGCAAAGAGAACAAGAGAGAGAAAAGATGACAGACTCTTTTTACAAAAGAATTTCAACTTTTATTTTAGATTCAAGGAGTACATGTGCAGGTTTTTTACATGGTATATTGTGTAATGCCGAAGTTTGGAGTACGACGGATCCCATCACCCAGGTACTGAGTACCCAATAAATAATTTTTCAACCCTTGTCTTCCGTTCCTCTCACCCTCCACTAGTAGTCCCTAGTGTCTATTGTTGCCATCTTTATGTCCATGAGTAGTGCCCAACATTGAACTCCCACTTAAAAGTGATAACGTGTGGTATTTGGTTTTCTGTTCTGCATTAATGTGTTTAGGATAATGGCCTCCAGCTGCATCCATGTTGCTGCAAAGGACATGATTCCATTCTTTTTTATGGCTGTGTTATATTCCATGGTGTATATGTACCACATTGTTTTAAATCTGGTCCACCACTGATAGACACTAGGTTGATTCTATGTTGTTGTTATTGTGAATCGTGCTGTGACAACATACAAATGCATGTGTCTTTTTGGTAAAACCATTTATTGTCTTTTGGATATGTACCCAGTAATGGTATTGCTGGGCCAAATGGTAGTTCTGTTGTGTGTTCTTTGAGAAGTCTCCAAACTGCTTTCCACAGTGCCTGAAGTAATTTCCATTCCCACCAACAGTGTAGCAGAGTTCCCTTTTCTCTGCAGCCTTGCCAGCATCTGTTTTTTGACTTTAATAATCGCCATTCTGGCTGGTATGAGATGGTGTCTCACTGTGATTTTATGTTTCTCTGATGATCAGTGATGTGGAACATTTTTTCACATGTTTGTTGGCTGCTTGTATATCTTGTTTTGAGAAGTATCTGTTTAAGTCTTTTGCCTACTTTTTAATGTTGTGTTGTTGATGATTAGTTTTAGTTCCTTATAGATTCTGGATATTAGACCTTTGTCAGATGCATAATTTGCAAATCTTTTCCATTCTGTAGATTGTCTGTTAACTGTTGATAGTTTCTTTCGCTGTGCAAAAGGTCTTTAGTTTAATTAGCTTCCACTTGTCAATTTTTGTTTTTGTTGCTATTGCTTTTGAGGACTTAATCATAAATTCTTTCCGAAGGTCGACATCCAGAATGGTGTTTCCTGGGTTTTCTTTTAGGATTCTTAAAGTTTGAGGTCTTACATTTAAATCTTTAATCCATTTTGAGTCAATTTTGGTATATGGTAAAAGGTAGAGGTTCAGTTTCATTTTTCTGCAGATGGATAGCCAGCTCTCACAGCACCATGTATTGGATAGGGAGTCCTTTCCCTATTGCTTATTTTTGTCAACTTTGTTGAAGATCAGATGACTGTAGGTGTGTGGCTTTATTTCTGGGTTCTCTAAACTGTTTCATTGGTCTGCGTATCTGTTTTTGTACCAGTTCCATGCTGCTTTGGTTATTGTAGCCTTATAGTATAGTTTCAAGTCAGGTAATGTGATGCCTCTGGCTTTGTTCTTTTTGCTTAGAATTGCTTTGGCTATTCAGGCTCTTTTTGTTCCATATGAATTTCGGAATAGTTTTTTTTCCGGTTCTGTGAAAAATGACCTTGGTAGCTTGATAGGAATAGTGTTGAATCTGTAGTTTGCTTAGGAGAGTATGGCCAAGCATTTTTAATTATATTGACTCTTCCAATCCATGAGCATGGAATGTTTTTCTATTTGTTTGTGTCATCTATGATTTCTTTCAGCAGTGTTTTGTAATTCTCCTTGTAGAGATCTTTCACTTCCTCAGTTATATGTATTCCTAGATATGTTGTTATTATTTTTTTTAGCTATTGTAAATGGGATTGCATTCTTGATTTGGCTCTGAGCTTGAATGTTACTGGTGTGTAGACATGCTATTGACTTTTGTACATTGATTTTTTGCCCTGAAACTTTACTGAAGTAATTTATTAGTTCCAGGAGCCTTTTGGAGAGTCTTTAGGATTTTCTAGGTAAAAAGTCATATTATCAGTTAAGTGAGATAGTTTGATTTCCTCTTTTCTTACTTGGATGCCTTTTATTTCTTTCTCTTGCCTGATTGCTCTAGCTAGGATTTCTCAGGCTGTTATGAACAATCAGATAGTTAATAGAGCAAGAACTCACTCATTACCTTGGGGATGGCAGCCACACCCATTCATGAGGAATCTACCTCCATGAGGCAAACACGTCCCACTAGTATCTACCTCCAACACTGGGGATCACGTTTCAGTGTGAGATATGGAGACTTACCCAAACTATACCAATGTGCATTTGTAGTTCTATGTCATTTCATCACGTGTGTATATTCATGGAACCTCCACCACAGTCAAAATACAGAACTATTCCATCACCAGAAAGATCTCCCTCTTGCTGTTCCTTTAGTGACACCTGCTTTTCTTCCCCCACCATCCCTAACCCCTGACGACTACTAATTGTTTTTCATCTCTATAATTTTGTCAGTTCAGGAATGTTATGTAATGGAATCACACAGTATATGATCATTTGGGAGAGGCTTTTCTTTTTTCCACACAGCATAAAGGATGTACAATGGCTAAGTAGTGTATATCAGTAGTTTGCCCATTTTTATTGAGCAGAATTATTTATTCTAATAATGGCTTTTGACTCATCTAGATTTTGGCTCCTGGCATGGTCTCTTGCTTTAATGAGGTATAGGAAAAATCTTTTAGATATCACTAATACATTGGAGGAGTTCAGTAGATAGCATAAACTAAATACTAGGGGAAGTGGAGATATATTTCATAATCTTTCATGCTTGTGGAGCATAAGTACTTGGAAAAATATGTAATATTTAAATATGTAAATATTTAAAACCAATCGATTTGAAATCTAAGATTCAAGAGATGTTAGAACAAGTGTTATATAAAATACTGCTAATAATGGAAGTAGAACAGGATTAGATTAAGTTGTTTGTGATAACAAACACTAGTGAGAAGAATATGTTTCCATTAGAAACTGTTTTTCTAAGAAAAACAATCGATGTGAATTTTTTTACTATGACATATTTAAATGTTTAGGCTCTTCATTGAAACGTTTTCATAAATAGCACTAGTAGAAACATTAATTGGATAAACCTTGAATTTCCTTCAAAACATGCAATTTAGAGTTGAGACATTGGGAATGATACCAAAATCTACCACCTGGTGGCAGTATATCCTAACTGCATACTTCAAAAGTAGGTAGGTGTTGCGAGGGGTGGGAGAGGGCGGCAGCTTTGTGAATGCCGAACCTGGTAACAAGTTTGGACTTACATCGAAAGACTTCACACCAAGTAGTTGAAGTGGGGTAGGTGTTTCTATCAGTGGCTAGACAATGGTTGCAGGAGACATGTTGTACTTTCATGAAGAAAAATCTTTGAAAACTATTCTGTCTCAAATTAGTTTTCCAAATTCCAAACTCTAACACAGGAGCATGCCTGAAAATTTCCTAAACAGTGTAATATTAATAAATGAATGAAAGAGGAGCTCACAATGGCCTTTTAATAGAGCTCTTTCATACCGCGCTTCTCAGCATATGTTTGTGGCACCATGCCAAAATGCAGCACAGTAAAAGAGCCTCTAAAGACTGAAGAAATTATGCAGCTTCCCCTACCCCTGGCAGAATACTAGAGGTTTATTTTCTTCAGTGGGTAACATAGAGGGTTTCTGAAAAAGGGTCCTTCAGTTACAGTTGAAAATGGAGATTCTGTACTGGCAGCAGTTCTATTAAGTGCACACAGGCATATACGATGCTGATGCTCTCTTTTCCTCGTCTCTTGCTAGGCTCCTAGAATCAAATAACCAGTCTGCTATTGTTAGAACAGAAGAATGGAAGAACTTTCTCTGGAAAGTCTGATCAGTGGAAGAGCAAAGCTCTAAAAATATTAACATCACTGCTTTTCCAATGAAATGGCACAGTCAGCTCACCTTATGATAAAATGAATCCTTGAGAGGCTTAACTCATATACTCAATGAATCAACTCCTTAGTTTCCCACTTACAAATAAGAACAGAAAACTGAGAGTTGCCAGATATCTGAGGAAAGCCTCTTACATAAAAAATCAGAGACTAAGCAAATGAAGAGGGGGAAAAAAAGAAGTTCGGAGGAAACAGACTGTAAGGAGGAAAAGATTTTTAAAATACCACAAATATGCTCAGCTACAAGGAGATATTGTAATCATGAAACAAGAACAGGTGCAGTTAAACATGGACATGCAGGACACAAATACCTTTTTGAAGTTAAAAATATAACTAAAATTCTACTGGAAGTATTAGAAAATAAAAAATTTGGAAAGCAGAACTAAGAAAAATAAATTGAAAAATGGGAGAAATAAATTAGAGGATCAGCAAGCACAGTTGGTGTCTTATCTGTTGAATAGCAAGTTTCGGAAACAGAGTAAATAGAAATGGAGAAAGATGAGAGTTATCAAGGCAATAATTTAAAGAATTTTCCTAGAACTGATACAAATGAGTTGTCAGGCAGCTGGTCTCACTGAATGCCTAGAAAAATAAGCAAAATTCAGCCCTCATCAAGGCAAATGATTAGAAGACTAGCAGCAAAGAAAATACCTATATCTTTCTTGAGTATCACTGTCCAATAAAGTTGCCGCAAACCACATGTGACGATGGAGCTTTTGATATGCAGCTAGTCCAAACAAACATGCTATAAGTGTGAAATACACATTATATACACATTAAATACACATTATATTTTGAACACCTAGATTTTAAAAGTTTGTAAAATACTTTCTTACAATGATTTATATTGATCACTTCTTAATGATAACATCCGGATATATTTAGTTAAATAAAATACTAAAATTAATTTCACCTGTTTCTTTTTAATATTTTAAAATGTGCTACTAAAATTTTAAAATTGCATATGTGGCTAACATTTGTAGATTATCTTATATTTCAATTGAACCGTGCTATTCTAGAGGAAATAAAAACCACAAAGAAAGAATCATGAATCATGTGGGTTCTCTATGATTCTAGAAGCTAGAACACAAAATTCTGAAGGAAAAATCATTTTCCATCTATAGTTCTATGATCAGGACAATTATCAACCAAGTATGCAAAAAATATAAAGATATTCTTAGGTATGTAGGTTCTCAAAAAATTTATCCTGAATACATCCAATCTTAGGGAAATACTGGCTAATATTCTCTATTAAAATAAGTAACCTAAGAATGAGAAAGGTATGGGATTAAAAAGAATAGCAAAATCAATACTTTCCTATTTTATTTCTGATAGAGGAGAGAAAAAAGGAATGTCCAGGAGGGATAAAGGCATAGCAAGCAACAGGTTCATGTGAGCACTCTTCATAGGGCTCCAGGAGATATTTCTTAAAGAAGATGAAATTGAGATATTGCTTTATGTGTCTCTATTTCCTGAGGGAAGATACAGGATTGGGAGAAAGTTTGGGGTTAAATTGGTGCTAATTTAATAGAAATTAAACAATTATACAATGATTAACTGCAGGACAGAGAGTTGTACGGGAAATGAAAGCAATCGGTTTACTGCATATCTTATTTGAGAATAGTGTTACTGTAGTCCTGTAAATATTGAATATCAATCAATTGAAATTATGGTATAACTCTACGGGAGGATAGGGAGATGAGAAAGAGGAAATGTAGAGGGGTAAGGGAAGAAATGAAGCTTCATCTTCATCTGCCATAATGGGTATTCTTTTCACAAAACTAAAACTGACAAATCAAGAATGAGCAAACATATTACTTAATAATATCAAAGAAATTTCTTAAAATATCAGCTTTAATAGAATTGAATGTGGCTGCTTGTAGAGAGGAGAAAATTGGACAAGAAGAAGTCGTCAGGAAAATTGCTATTTTATTTAACAACATTAATGGAATATTTAACCTTAAACTATAGTCATATGTAACTTAGACTTTTACAAAAACTGATACATAAAAAATGAGTACAACTTCGGTAATCTGAGGATTCATCATGTCCAAAGTCTGCAAGTCAATCTAATGACCCATAGGCCTAAGAAGGCCCAGTGTGCCAGAAAGATATCAGGCAGAAACGTAGCTTACGTTTTGGATTGTGTAATAAATTAATGAGTCTGCTAATCTGGGGTAAAGTAAGTAAGGAGTTGCCCTTTTAAGAACTGGGATAGACTATCCTCTGTATCTAGGTAGCTGGGACCATGCTTATAGCATCGATAAAAGGACATGACTAGCCAAGAATCCAAGCCCACAATTCAGAGAAATCCTTGGTTCATTCTTGGGTTAGGGAACCTTCTCCAGGTGTATTTATTTTCAGGTTTTTTTGTTGTCGTTGTTCAGTATGAAAGCAGGTACAACCAGCTTAGAAAAATAATCATGGTAGACACCTTAGTTCATTCTTCTAATAAGCCTGTTGATCTGGTCCTCCCTCTTGTCAGCATCTCCTCCTTCTGCAAAATGGATGGCTGTTTTCTTTATTCTGCCTCATAGAGAAGATAATTTGAAGGGCCACAGGAAGTTATTTGCTTCTTTGAAGCATTTTCCGACAGTATAGATCTCATGAATCAGATCCTCCATGCAGATGATGCCATAGTTACCAAGAGATCGAGCAATCAAAGCATGATCTCTTGAAGCAATTTTCTTCTTATCTATTTTGCCATAGCCACCCTTGTAGGTTAGTTCATTTACTGACTTTAGATTTGGGTTCCCCCATGCATTCTATGGCTCTACAATCCTCAGCATGTAAATTAAAGCCTTGTTGATCTTCACACAGGTTCCATTGAAGATTTGATGAAGGCGAAGAATCTGCAACACCTTTTGGACCTTTGGGCTCACACCATTGATACCTCTGATCTTGATGACAAAGGCCAATTTGGGTTCTGCAGGTACATAGAAGTTGCCAGCTTTTCTTGCCATCCTCGCCATTTGAATTTCAGTTCTGTAAATCTGCCTATATTCCTTGTAACAGTGCTTCTCTTTTTCATAGATAAGCTTCCTCCTTGCCTTTCAAAGCATCTTTTGGGCAAACTTCTTTCTCAGGCACTTGATCTTCAGCTCTGTGAAATTCCTTTGCTTTTTCTTAAGGGTTTCTGTCACAGCAGAAACCTCCTTCTTCTTCTCTTCTACACCCTCCATGGTTCCAGTTGGAAAAAGAGGAAGTTCTATTTTCCAGTTTTTAAAGAAATTTTCACATTAGGGAGCATTACAGGAACTCAGAAAGAAGCTTGCATCTACAAAATAGAAAGAATACACAGTTGTCTCAGTTGAGGAGAGAATTGTGCGTGTGTTCCAAAATCTTTTCTCTTTGCAGTATAACAATCTCTTGGTAAATAATAAATTGCCATTTTCTTTAAAGTGAATTATTTAGGAAATATGGTTCCTCTCAATGTTTTTGAAACTGTCTTAAAATAAATTAGTTGCTATGTGTATAAACAACAGTTCTTTCAGATCATTAGGAAACATTTTAACCAGTTTCGTTGTTAGGGAGAACAATTACATAAGTTGGTCAGATGCGTTAGACAAAAGGTTTTGGTTAAATCCAAGTCTGGGTCACTTCGCATCTCCTTCTAATTTAAATTAGATTTAAATTTCCTAAACGCCCAATAGTTACTTCAGGAGATTAGGTGGAAGAACATGAATGAATTGGCACAAATATATCAATATTCTTCATGAATTAGGGATGCTCTGGTAGAATGTGTGTTTCTATGGAGATGAGAATAACTCTGAGGCCATTGTCATGGTCTTGAATGACTGGGGTTCTAATAATTCAGCAACATTCTGTGCTTATGTATAAACTACTATTCATAGCAACCGGCCCATTGACATTTTTGCAAAGCCATTTTTGACACTCTATTAAAGCTTACATTTGTTTATATATAGAGTGAATATTTTAGGAAATTGAGGCCTGTGTTTTTTTTTTAAAAAAGAGAAAGTAAGATTTATTTATTCTACGATCAGCTATTTTAAAAACAAAGGGATTACAATTAACACTTGAGCCTGGAAGTCTCCTCACATAGCAAATTGCCAAAGAATTCCTTCTTAAGAAGCAACAGAGTTATTACAGATTCCTGTCCGCAGTCTGCTCCCTATCCATAAGCTCCTGATCTATGGTATATTTGCTGAATTGTCAGTGAAGTTTCTGCAGAGAAAACTGCCCTCAGTGCTGCATAGAGGAAATAATGCTAGAAGTAGAATCAAGCTGGCTTGCTGCATAATCTCAGCAAAAACACATAGATAGCCTCTCTGGGTTTTTAAGAAAATAAAAAGAAAGGCCAAAGATTAGAAAATATATTTTCAAAATATGTATTTAATAAATCACTTGTATTAAGAATATATTAAAAACTCTTATAGCTCAATAATAAGAGAAAAAAATCTCAATTAAAAATGGGCAAAAGATTTGAACACACTTCATCAAATAACATACACAAATGGCCAACAAACACATAAAGAGATGTTCAATGCCATTGCTAATTACCCAAATTCAAATTAACCTCATAATAAGATATTACCACATACTAGAGTTTAACAGGAGTGATAGATAGTACAGAAAATCAGGAGCAATTTGATTCTTGTCTATACCCTGATGGGCTGTTTAAATTGTCTTTTAGAAATTCTACTTTTTGCCAGAAGAATATCTAGTTTTCCTT
This sequence comes from Pan paniscus, assembly GCF_029289425.2. Lineage (NCBI taxonomy): Eukaryota > Metazoa > Chordata > Mammalia > Primates > Hominidae > Pan > Pan paniscus. The sequence continues at coordinate 181,608,280 of NC_073255.2, forward strand.
TAGGAAGAGCATCTGCATCTAGTTGTCATCTCAGATTTTCTTAGAACCAAAAAGCATTGCCTAGAGTAAAATGTTTCTACCCTCTCTTTAGGTTCTGATATATTTTTGTAGCCTGAAATCCTTCAGTATAATTTCTGACCAAAATAGGGCATCCCACCCCTAGAAGAATTTGGATAAAATTCTCATTGCAAGCTTTGTCTTAACTCTTTCAATGAGAGAAAGAAGTCAATGGATTATAACACTGAGGAGATTCTTGGATGATTCCTCTGAGACGGGAATAACACAACCCAGAAAATGTGTTGAGCATTCAGGTGTAAGTAGAAGATGTCTGTGGTTCCTCTACCACATTATGAATCGTAAGTAACCATCAGAAGGCCCATCGCCACCTGCTTGCTTAGGATTTCTGACCCAGGACAGTGAATGGAGAGCCTTGCCTTAGCTTTGAATTTCCAAAACACCCAGGCTCATGGTACAGTATAGTATATGGGGACAGAGATGATAAGTGTCAAAATTTGTATCTTTCCACATAAGGCTTGGATGATAGGAGGTTTTTAAGAAGAAAAGCATACCTGGAAAAATTTTATATTCTAAGGGTTAACCTATAGATTAAGTATCTTAAGTTTGTTTTTTCATATCCATCATTATGAAGTACTTAGGTCCAGGAGATCTGTTTGGAAAAACCAGTGAAGTAATCATAAGGACAATTCTAGGAACAAAATATTTATGCACCCCTATTTTTTGATGACTTAGACTCATTAAGGAATTTCAGCACAAATGCACAATTTTCTCAACAAATATTATAAAAAAGATACTGAAAAGGATGGGAGAAGAGAAACAATTGGGGAAATAAGCATTTGTAAGAACATAAAATGTTAAGAAAAGCTAAACACATGAGAGTATTTTATTAACGCTTTCATTCCCATAAAGTAGGAGAGTTGAGGTCTAATAAGAATGTTAAACATTAAAGCTAAAATTTAAAATTTGAGATAAGAGAAATCAAATTGAAAATAAAGGCTAAAACCAAATTCTAAAACGTCTGTAAAGAAGCAGTAAAAGTTTCAGGCAAAATGACAAAACCCAATGGGATGAGAGCCTGAAGCTGTTATTCTAGATGAGATTAAGGATAAGGAAGAATTAAGAGCTAAAAATATGGAAGTAAGAAAAAGCTTAAAGGGGAAAATTGTGAGAAAATTTGAAATATCATAGAAGATAAGTCATTTTGACATATTACCAGAATTATTCTTCAAAATGGAATAATCCTATGATGATTTGTAAAATGGCCATTCTTTAAAAAATTTTACATTGCAGTTACAGAAGGATGATTCGCTTGTAGTGGGGTGGGCCATTGGATAGTGAAAGGCAGGTCAGGGGTGTCAAGGTGCCCCAACCCAGTATGTGCAGATGGGATGGTGGGATCTAGGTAGATCCATGATGAGAACAGAGGGGACAACATGGAGTCTTGTTGGAAAGGCAGACTTTGTGATAGCTCTTGCTTGATTTTATATCTTGGTGGACCATCAGATTCTGATTTTAATGCAAATACATTCCATTCCTTTAAATACATACACTCTCTTCCATATGTATTATAAATAAAAAAGAACTTATTTAGAATAGCTCTGGGCTCACTCATGTTTTTGTATATTACTGTATCCTTTTGGAGCTGTTTTCCAAACTCTAGAGGCACCATTCAGACAGAAGAAATCAATTTCAGACACGATGGGATAACAGTTTTCAACTCACTGGGCTGCAAGTTTGCAGGTGAGTCACATAGCCTAAAAGAGACACAGACAAACAGACAGAGACACAGGCGGGCTTACTGAGACGTGGGAAGAGAGAGAAGCAGAGAGAGGATGAAGAATTATCAGGGAAAAGAAACAATAACATCCTTGATTTGGGCCAAGGTTTTGCAACCAACTTCATGAAATGCATCTGATGTCTGCAACTGAGATGTCTATTGCAGCAAAAAACCCAGAGGCTCCACAGCAATTTTATGTACTGTTCTTATTCTGTGTTTTGTTCTCAGTGGCTTCTGGCCCTTAGCAGTGAATATTTATAATAACAGGGATGGTGATTTGTTGGGAAAAATGGTCAGAAGGGAGAGAAGTAATCCTGGTTTCTCAATGCAAACAAGGAAAAAAAGGATGGATTTTCTGGTGGCAGTACCAGGGAATTAGGGTTTTTCAGTTCATCTACAGAACATACTGGAGAAAAGTGACCAACATCTAAATATTCCATTTGCTTATAGAAATAAAAAAGTGTCAATTGTTAAAATGTATTTTTCTGAGAACTGAACATGAGAAGAAATTATGTAACTATCATACTACGACAGTTCTATTTAATTAGCAATCAGTACAAGGCAAACATACTTCAAGAAAATTATTTTAAAAGGCAGGATTGTATAGTGCTGTCCATTTAATGAAATTTCTGTTTTCCAAAATAGACAAAATTGTGAAATTTGTGCTGCTGGTGTTCAGCAGC